>NW_026000174.1:48703681-48784423 GCF_001458135.2 Marmota marmota marmota | reverse complement strand
TTTGAAGCAGGGTCTTGATTGCTAAATTGCTGAGTCTGGCCTCAAACTTTTGATCCTAATCCTCCTGCCTTTCTGGGATTACCTGCATGTGCCACCATGCCCAGCTGGCACACTCTTCCTACAACTTTCCTAGAACAAAATATATACTTGAACTTTATATTCAGTTCTATCTTGATTATATTAATCTTATAAGTTTTACTTTCTACTCATTCTTTCTGTTCTGTTTTTAAATATCTTTCTCTTTAGAATGTTTACTGTTTTATTTTTTCTTCATATCTGTTAGATTTTCAAACATTTCTTTTCATTTGATTGCCTGTATTAATGATTTCTCATAGCCATTTGATTTTTGCCTGTGCAGTTTGTTCTATGTTATTTACATAATTATTAGTTTTCTAATAATGGTTATATCTATACCCTATATTTTTAAAATTCTATATTCTATCTTAGCAGTCCTATATCTGTTTCGCTGGGCCTTTATCTTCTTTTTTTTCCAATTTTAAATTCTAGTTTTGAATATGTTGTCTCTGAATTCATGTTCTTATTAACTTTATGTTTAGGTGTTCTAAAAAGATAAAATGAAAACCACGTAACCTGACATAAATCCCAGAACTTTTCATGGAAATAAAGCTATAATTTATTTTTTTCTGAGTAGTTTGGCAGATGATGCTTTAAATTTGGTTTACAATTTTAGTCTCTATTTTTGTTCTTATTAAAATATCATGAAGTTTGAGATTTTTGTGTACAACATGGACTACTTTAATCATATGACAATGCTACCACAAAAATAAGGGACACTTATTTCTTATATTTCAAATACCATGTTAAGCAACACATTATTTTGTCCTTTGGTTGGGATATATGTGTGTCCCTAAGTCTTATGTGTTGGAAGCTTGGTCCTCACTCTATTGGTGTTAAGAGGTGGTGGGACCTTTAAAAGGCAAGTCCTAGTGGGAGATACTTTGGTCATTATGGGCACGCTGAGTAAGGGATTAACATAGTTCTCCAGGACTCCCTTTAGTCCCAGGTCTCTCTCCATCTCTTGATTCTTGTCCTTATACTTGCTTGCTTTCACATGTACTCTCACTATAATATTATCTTCCTTGAAGTCCTCACCAAAGCTAAGACAATGCAGATACTGTGCCTGTAAACCTAAAGAACTGTGAACTAAATAAACCCCTTTTCTGAATAATATACAGAACCCTAGGTGTTTTGTTACAGTAAGTTACATATATTACACACACACACACACACACACACATACACAAACACACACACACATTTGTTTAGTAACAATTACATACATGTAGTGATATATAGAGAAAGCAAGAGTAACTATGGACTGAAACATATTATAAAGTGTTTGAATATTATCTAATAATTTCGTATTTTATATTTTTTGTATGTTTCATCTCTTGTCAATTACTTGCTTCCCTGACAATTGAAAATTTTATTACATTGGATATTTTATAAATTCCTCAGATTGTTTAGTGAGGGAATTGATGCTTTATGGGAAAAATATATTACATATGCCAGTTTTTAAAGTTCATATGGTTTAAATAAATAGTAATGAGTAAGCTTTTTACATGAAAGACATTTTATTTTAGTACAAAGTAAGAACTAAGACCCTATGCAAGACAGAGCTCCAATCTTCTTCTGGCATATACTCTGAAAACTTGAGATATTTAAAACAGATTTCTGCCTTATTTTTTTCACTTAGAATTTTGGTCCTTATAACAATTAGCCTATTATTTCTGGCACTCATTCAATGTAGTATCAAGGTTTCCTTTATATGTATTATTATAAAGATAAAGTTATTATTAACTAAATTTTCATGTGCTTAGTTGAAATATAATTATTTTATGCATGATTTTTTTATTTCACTTATGATATCATAGGAAAATAAAAGTTTTCAATACCTGATGTTGTTATAATCATGAGGTATTTGCTTGCTTAAAATTGAGTTTAAGCTGTTATACAATGACAATAAAATCTTCTTTTTAGACCTCCAGTTTTAGTTGTACCAGGAATTTTGTGGAAGATATTTTCGTGGGGTTTTACAGCCTCTGCCATATATCATTCTAAAAATAAGGTAAAATTTAGAAAACTGCCATAGACTCTGGCAAAGGAAAGGATTAGACCTTAATCTCATGAAGATCAAGTAACTAAATTCCACATTTCTTCAGTAGTCTCTTTTTTGATGTCTGCATGCAGCACAGCTGCCTTAAGTCATAATCTCTTTCAGTTCAGTAACTAAGAAGGTGAGGCCAAGTCAGCAATTCACTTGAATGCCAGGAGGAAATATCCAGGATTTATGAGAAATGTTCAGGATTCATCACTGGTTGGTATTTTCCTACTCAGAGTTTAAGAAGCTAAGATGGTATCAGGGACACAGATTGACTTGTTGGTAATTTGATGCTTTTAGGAATTTAGCAAGTTGATAACTATGTTGCAGAAATACTTGTAAAATTCATTTCACTGCTTAATTATAAAATGTATTGGTACATAAGTAACTATTTCAGTTTGCCCAAACTATTTTTTTAATGCCCAAACTACCTCATTTTCACAGGGAATATACTGAATTTTCTTAAGTGAAATCCTTTTAATTTATCTGAGTTTCTAATTTACTCAACTGTATTTGAAGAATTAAAAAATTTCACCCATAAATTTACAATAATTGCAGAAGTTTCAAGAAATATAAAACATGAAATCCACATCAATCTTAATTTTTAACTTTGGTGTTTTAATTATTTGTGAATCTCTTAACAGAAGTTTCCTTATTTAGTCAAACTTTATTATATTTTTCAATTTCTCAGTTCATATAAGTATAATCCTTTGTGTAATACACTTTTTAGTGATAAGTACATTTAAGGTCACTAAAAACATACAAAAGTAATAGTGAATCAAGGAAAACTTCCTTTAGTGCCATGGAGCCACACAGTAATTAGGAGACATTGCAGTGAAAACGTACCATGTCAACTCTTAGTACATATTAGTTAATATTAGAGTCATACTCTTTGTGATTCTCAGGTTAATACAGGTCCTTTATTTTGCTCATTATTTTTTCCATTTGCAGTTCATTACCTACGCAGGGAGCCTGGGCTGTTGCTGGGTTCTATTAGCTGCTCAGTCCAGTTCACTTGGTTTTGACTGACAAGGAAAGGCTGGTTCAAAATGCATGTTCTAATTAACAAGTTTACTATATTCCTTCACTAATCTTCCTACAGTCAAAAATGCATAAGTAGTATTAGGAATGGTACATGATAATAAAATAAAATACACAATATTAGATAATTTAATCTAATTCAAAAATTTTCAAATTTGTGTAGTCTCTTGATAATGAACCTGGGCCATGCTAAGCATATCTTGTATTATGTACTGAATGATAAGATGAAAATTTTTTCCATAATATTTAAGTTGCATCCTTTTTTTCTAATATATAAGTACGAATACAAATTCTGATACCACTCAGTTTTTTAAAAATATTTTTTCACAGTAATAAGGCTGAAAAATTTAATTCAAATCCTGTTTGGACCTGTCTCATTCCATATATAAGGGAAAAGCAAGATGACTAAATACATGTATCAAGACTTACTACCTTTTTTTTGGGCACTCTTTTTTTTTATATGTTAGGAAAGCTTATTTCACTGTAGACACAACTTAAAAAGAAGTATTTTTATCAAGTTAATACTAGTAACATAATTTAAGATACATTTAAGATAATTTAACATAATTTAAGATAGATCAATAAATTGTGTGACATTTTTAAATTAGTTTATACATATGAAAAGCTCAAGTCCATTATTTTGCTTCATTTACTAATATACTAAATAAAGAACTCAATGCTTTCAAACCCAGAAAAGAGAACAAGTAATAACATATTCATTAAGTCACTATTTTTTTTTTAATTTTTGTGCCAAAATATAATTTTTGTTTGAGGATTTGCCCGGAGATTTGTAATCCTCCTTCTAGAATTTTCTAAATTTAGTAATACTGTTAATGAGAATGAGAAAAGAGAGTGAGCCATTAATTAATAAATATGTCATTGAAAATAGAGCTAAATCAAGTCCCAGATTAATTTGTTTAAATGGACGCATTGTTATGGTTTGGATATAAGGTGTCCCCTAAAAAGCTTATGTGTTAATGCAGGAATATTCAGAGATGACATGATTAGATTGTGAGAGCTGTGACCTAATCAGTGGTGTAATCCTTTTAATAGATTACTGAACTGTGTGGTTATCATTGGCAAGATGGATGTGGCTAGAGGAAGCAGGTCACAGGGGATGTACCTTAGATATTTGATTTTTTTTTGTCCCTGGATTCTTGCTCTCTTTCTCTCTGCTTTCTGGCTACCGTGAGCTAAACATTTTTTTCCTCTACTCACTCCTCCACCATAATGTTCTGCCTCATCTCAAACTCAGAAAGATGGAATCAGCCAACCATGAACTGAATGTCTGAGACCATGAATCCCAATAAACTTTTCATCCTCTAAGTTGTTCTGGTCATGTATTCTGGTCACAGAAACCAACAGCTGAGTAAAACAGGCATACATTTTTCAAGTATAAAATTTATGATAATTAACTACTTATAGTAATGTAATTTGAGTATGTATCTAAAATATTCCATTAGTAATTTCTTTACTTCTACACATGTAAGTTTCTATACTGAAAAGAGCTGAAATTTGAAAACATTCACAGTAACCACATACTCTATAATATGATAGATGGACCACTTTATGCCTCCCAGATAAAAATACTTTTAAAAACATACAAGCTACATTTTAAAAAATACATTATAAATGAATGATTTAAAAGAAGAAAACATTTCTCTCACAACTTTGTGTATCTTTATCATTTTTTACCCCTATTGTGAGAAGAGGGCTCTGTATTCTTTGATGATCAGGATGCTGGTTCTTCATATTTTTCTGTTGTAAAAAAAGGTCTTAAATTGAAAATTTACTTTAAGATAGAATGGGGTTGATAATGCTACAAGTAACCTGACAGAGACAAATAAAATCCCTTTACAGTGAAATTAATATTTAAAGTAGATCTAAAAATTTCCAAGACGTAGGTCTAAAAACATGATTATACAGCCAAAACTTACCTAAAAAATGGAATAATGAATAAGAAATGAGACTGAGAAGAAAAATCAACTGTAGCATATCATTAATGCTTCAGATAATTAAATTTTCAGAAATACATAAAACAATATATTTCTAACTTTATTACATTTTTAGGGACAGGAAGACAATACTGCATATTGTCACATAGGCAATAAAAAGTCAACCTCATGAAAGCAGATAATATAATGGTGATTACCAGAGTCTGAGAAGGATGTAGTAGGTAGGGAGAGGTGGAGAAAGGATAACTAATGGACACAGGGGTGCAGTTGAACAGGATAGATAACTTCTAATGTTCTAGAGTGTGGTAGGATAACTGTGGTTCATGGCAGCAGATTGAATATTTTAAAATAACTAGTGAAAGAGGATGAAATGGTGTATATCTGAGGTTATAGATATGCCTATTACCTTGCATTGTCACACATTGTATGACTATATTGAAGTGTCATGCTACGCTCCACAGATAGATATAATTACTACATATGAATTAAAAACAACAACATGTATTTTAAAGAAATAAAGACATAAAATGTTACCCAAGCTGAACAATACAATGCTCATCAACTGAAAAATGCATAAAATATTATGAAATCATGCAATGTATTCATACAATAGCATAGTTCTACAGTGAAAAAATGAAATGTGAAAAAAAGCCACAAAAGCCCACATACTATATAATTCAAATATATATGAAATGTACTGAAGAGGAAAATTTATATAAGCATAAGGCAGATTAATGACTGCTGAGGACTTGGGGGATGATGGAGGTTATGCTGCTGATAGCTAAATGGTACTAGATTCCTTTTGATTTAATAAAAATTATTCTCAAGTTGATTGTGGATATGGTTGCACATATCTGTGAATAAAATAAAACCATTAAATTCTATGCTTTAATGAGTGAGTTTTGTGACATGTGAGTCATATCTCAAACTTTTTGAAAAATAGTTACAATATAGGAAGGAAGAAAGGAAGAAAGGAAGAGAGGGATGGAGGGGGAGAGAGAGAGGAAGAATTAAAAAAAGAAGAAAAGAGTTATGTTGTGTCTGTAAAAAGAAACAGAAAGAAAGAAAGAGAAATTAAAAAAAAAAAACGAAGAAGAAAAGAGTTATGTTGTGTCTTTAAAGAGAAATAACAGTCAACTGTAACCAAAGTCAGGACGTATGAAATAATGGTAGCTTTTAAATACATGTTCTTAGATTAAAGAGAAAGTTTGTTTGATTTAATGAGTAATTATGCAGAGAAAGAAAAATGTTTTTTTTAAAGAGTGTAAAATTTTAAAACTGAAAATGAAATACACAACAAAGAAACATAGTTCTAAGTAGCTTTAAGTAGGAGATTGATGATGGTGCAACAATCAGTCAATCACCCTGATAATAGATAAAATGAGAGGTACATAATCTGTACAACAGGGCGAGAATGATTGGAAATCATTTGAAGAAGACTTAATTGAGTTGTGAGGCTGTACATCCTCAGGGCTTCAAAAGCTGCAGAATACTGTTTACTCAACCCAAATGAAGAACTCGAACTCGGAGGAATCAACAGAGGATTTGGGGTACTTCATTTTTCTTCATTGGTCTTGGCAGTGAGCCAGGCACAGTGGAGGGTCGCACTGTACCTAAAAGCAGGACTGTTTGGAAGAAGTTTCACACCCATGACACAGGTGGAGCTCTTCAGTTGTTTTTTAAAGTACATACTTTTACTTTATGGCCACAGTCACTCTGTTTGATCTTCTCCTGAAGTATGGAGATAAGAGATGTGGCCAGCTTCTGGTCTTCATTTCCTTTAATATCATGTTCTGTAGAGTCCTTATCTCACTGCTAGCTTCCTAGGCGCTGATTAGTGTTCAACCCAATGGAGGTTAAACAATATTAAGCAATCTAAACGTTTGCAAAAAGTAAGTCAAATGAGAGAAAATAGAATTAAGTAAAAATAATAAATAAATGGAATGCTACTAAACTGAAACCATATATAGAAGTTCAAGACTTTCAGATTGAATCTTTTTACCTAAATGTGCATTATCTTCTTTAAACACATATGGAAAGTAGGATATTGGCTGTGATGTGACATAAATGTTCTTAGTATATTTTACCTGATTTTGCAAAAAAAAAAAAAAAATCTTATCTGCTTTCAGTAATGCTGAGCTTTAATCTCAAGGGAAAATGTACTGTATTTAGCATGTTAAATACATACATAAGAAACTTTTAATATAATTTTGTGTAATTTAGGACGCAGGAGTGAGGTTGTTCTATCCTAAGTCCTAAATTCACCTTCTATAGGATTGGTCACTTTATTTCTTAATCTGTGAAAATGAGAATGGCATATGAACAAAATTTCTATTTTTGAAATTAAATGAGCATGTGAGAACATTTGTGTAATCATCAAAGATTGTTATTTACCATGGAATACTGGTAACTGATATCCGTTTATAAGTCAAATGAATTCAATACATATGTGTGTGTGTGTGTGTGTGTGTATACGCACAGACACACCAGAAAATATTAGCCAATGTGTGGTAGTAATAATAACTGGGTTATTGTTATTTTCAATAACATTATTATTAGTAGTAATATACTAGCAGTTATTATAGCAGATTAGCAAGAAAGAGTTGATTTCATGTAAAGTACATATATTATCGGGCTGAATAGAAAAAAAATAATTCAAACATATATATGAAATAGTATATATATATTATACCTAGTTTCTCAAAAATATTAGCTTTGGGGTTTAGAATTGTTTCTGAAAAACACATTTTTTCAGAATATGAAGATAAGTCTTTATTTGCTTATAAATGAATGGAAAATTATTATACCAATAATATCTCTTCACTCTTAAAAATTTCCAATTACTTATCATTTTACTAAACAATAAAATGAAACATAGATAGTGCAGAAACTGGGCACAGTAGTGCATGCCTGTAATCCCAGAGATTCAAGAGACTGATGCAGGAGGATCACAAGTTCAAGGCCAGTTTCAGCAATATAGCATGTCCCAGTCTCAAGATTCAAAAAAAAAAAATAAAATAAATAAAACTAAAAAATGAACTGGGGATGTTGCTGAATGGTAAAACACCTCTGGATTCTATTTTCAGTACCACAAAAAGAAAGTTATGCAAACTAGTGTCCTGTCCTTTATCTCTTTAAACTTCTCTTCTAACACTTTCCTTGGCTTCATCTGTTTTAAGATATCTTGGGAATGACTAGAGAAAAACAGAGTACTGCATTTTAAAGACTCTCTTTCTCAGATGATTCTGGATTATAATTTACCAAAGACTAGAATACACATGAGATTTGGAAGACACAAAAGATGTTGTTAATCTCCGGAAACATTTGTATTCAGAAACATGGCAGACAATAATTCAGGTTGGCTTCTTCATGTTTGTAAAATCTGCTAAAATATAAAAACATTAGATAGACAAACTTTGGATAGTTTACTACAAACTATAAAGAATTAATTTCAATAATAATAATAATAATAATAATAATAATAATAACCCTAGAGGAACTGTCTGAAGGGAAAGAAAGAATGGTAATAAATAACAACATAAAGGGGCTGGAATTGTGGATCAGGGATAGAGTGCTTGCCTTGTACACATGAGGCACTGTGTTTAATCCTCAGAACCACGTAAAAATAAATAAATAAAATAAAAGAATCGTGTCCATCTACAACTTTAAAAAATATTTAAAAAATAACATAAATATTTGTTTTAAAATAATAATAATTTAAAGTTAATTTATGGAATTAAAACATTATAGTACTTTCTTTAACATAATGAAAACAAACAGGAGAATGTATTTTTAAATCTATTGATTGATGACTGGTATAAAAGGACTAGTATTAAAAAAAAAAAAAAAAACAGTTTGTGACTCTGACACTTANGTATTTAAAAAAAAAAAAAAGACCAGTTTAAAAAAAAAAAGGATTTGTTTGATGACTGGTATAGAGAAAGACTGGTATAAAACCATACAAAGAAGAATTAAACTCAGCTTAAGAAAACAACCAACCACCTCAAAATGGCCCAAAGATATGAAGATATACATATGGCAAATTAAATATGAAAACACATTCAACATGATATATTTCTAGGGAATTGCAAATTAAAATAATGAAGTGCCACAATGCACCAGTTAAAAGGGCTAACATCCCAAACACTTATATTAACAAAGCTGTTGAGGATGTGAATCAACAAGAACTCTATTTCAGGTGTAAATGCAAGAAGGTATAGTCACTTTGAAAGAGAATTTGGCAGTTTCTTACCAAACTAAATATGTTTTCATAACATAATCTAAGAATTGCATTCCTTGGTATTTACCTCAAAGAGTGGAACACTTACATTCACACAAAAATAAGAAAATGTTATTTGTCAGTAAAAAGACAGTGGAATAAAATGCATAAAAAGAAATCAGAAAATCTTAAATGCATATTGTTTGTGGAAATTGTCAATTTGAAAAGGCTACACATTGTATGATCCCAACAATATTACATCTAGGGAAAAAATAACACTGTACTCAACAAAAAAATATCAATAATTTCCAAGGGTTCAGGAAGAGAAAGGAAAAAAAATAATTGGTAGTGCACAGGGAATTTTTATGTCAGTGAAATATTCTGCACTGATATAGTAATGATGGATGTAAGTCATTATATATTTGTCAGAATTCAGGAATGCACAACATAAGGTAAACCCTAGGATAAATATGAACTTTAGTTACTCTTCATGGTTACTCATCATGTATCAATTTGGCTCCTCACGTTTAACAATTGTATCTCGCTAATGATACAAAATGTTAATAATACAAAATCTAAATGCAGGCAAGATGGTTTATGGTAACTGTCTGTACTTATTGCTTACTCTTGTATTGAACCTAAAACAGCTAAAAAAATAATAATAAAGCCTATTAAGAGCAATTCATTGCAAGCTTATACACATGCACATGTGTATATATTATTTACAGTAACATAGACTATTGAATATGTATGCAAGACTATTGAAAATAACTATTCTAAAGACATATGAGTAGGTTCTTGTGGCATTTTGGATAAATTTTCAAGTATGCACTATGTATAGATTTAGAAGCTTCCATGTGTCAACTGTTTTGAGTAGAGGAAAACATCTTGTACATTGTAAAACTGATATATTATTTAAAAAATGGTTCTTGTAATGATGAAGATGCTGGTGAGAAAATGAATATAAGAGATTGAAAAAGATATTTTATGAATTGTGATAATGGGTAGAATATGACAATATATTATTATATATAATTTATATGTTTGTGAGTATATCTCTGATTAAATGCATGTAAAATCACATCCCTAATATATTGAAAAAAAATTAATACAATTTTTCATAATATTTTATAATTTAGACATGGTCAAAATAATCTATACGCAATTTTGAAAATCAGAAGAGAGTTTTTATAAGGTGGCTATACATAAGATTGATGAGAAAAAGTCAATATTATGAAACTAGAAAATGTAGTCAAAACAAAGACACAATTTAAGCCGTTTTTGAGAACATAAATTATCTCCAAATAATCATAAAATCCTCTGAGACATCTAGAGTTGAAAACTGTAAAATATTATTCAGAGATAGTAAAAAATATATAAATAATTAGAGAATGATATCATTGATGAATACAAAGTTCAAATGCTGTGGCAATGTCATTGCTCACAAATAGGTCCAAGGTTTCAGAGTAATTCAAAATAATATTCATTCAGCATTTTAAAATGAATTTTTATAAGTTGATCCTCAAAATTATAATAAGGAACCAAATGCTTCAATTTCTTTATGTAGTTAAATAACTTTTATAAGACAAAGCTTCCCACTGAGAACAATTAGAAGAAGAAATTCAAATTGAAATCCATATGTACTTACTAGTGGCAGATTTTAAGGCATCAAAGGTTTGAAAGGCACAATCCTGAAAGAGAGAGGTTGAATATTGAACTTGTCCCTACCTATTTTGCATAGCTTTCTCCTAAAGATTTATTGATCCTTAAGCACTAGCTGAGAGGTTAGACCCTGGCTAGAAATCGGAGAAACTAATCAGAGTTTTTGATCTTCTCTTAATGTTGTATGAAAAAAAAAATATGTACAGTTCAGAAAAGTGGGTAAACATTTAAATATTTCTTTTAGGATTCTTGAAAGCCAACAACATATATCTAAATGCTAACAACCATAGAGCCTGAAATTCATCTTGAAATAGGGTCAAACACAGAATGAATGGAAAGGATTTAACATAACTTACCTGCCAAAAGAAAACATAAATCCTACTAGAAAAAAAACAAAACTTTATTCAGAATCTAAAGTTTACCATATAACTTTCATAGTCAATGTCCAGAATTCTTTACCATATAATATTTCATAGTCAATGTCCAGAATTCAATCAATAATTATGACATTGACTATGAAATTCAATTTCCAGAAGATATTGTAGATTGGAAAATATATAGCCAGCTGATAAGAAAATCTAAAAACATCTAAATTATGAGGGGGAAAATAGATAAAAATGAAGAAGAAAATATACATAGAATCTGAAGAAATTACAAACCCAAAATGGAGGTGGAATTCAGGACGAAATGAGAAAAGAATGTGAGGCTAAGGGAATATTATAAGATAAAATTGCTAATCATTTTTTCAACACCGATGAAAAAAAATCATTCTAGAGATTGAAAACCTCTTTAAATAACAAGCAGAATAAATACAAAGAAAACCTCACCAACACTCATCTTAGTAAATCTTCTGAGCAAAGACAAAACAAATTCAGCTTCTAGAAAATAATTCAGCTGAATTGAAGACAAATGTAAAAGAGGGCTGGGGTTGTGGTTCAGTGGTATAATGCTCACCTCCCATATGGAAGACACTGGTCTCGATCCTCAGCACCACATAAAAATAAAATAAAGGTATTGTGTCCATCTATGACTAAAAACATATTTTAAAAAAGTAAAAGAAATAAATTATCTTTTAGAGGAGATTATATAAGCATGTTTTAAAAATATTTATTAACAAATTAATTTATGTAATAATGTGCAGTAAAACCTAATCACAGAAAAGATTGGGGAATATAATTATATTAATATTAATGTCTTTGGTTCATCACAACCTAATGTAAATGAAGTAAAAAGATAGCTTAAATAGAGGAAGAAGAGATTTGATGCAGTATGTCACTAACCAAAATAAGTGTAGTTTATCAAGGACATAAAGAGTACTACAATTTCAATGAAAAAAAATAAATCATCTAACAGAAAATTTGATGAAAGTTGCCAGGTGTGGCGGCACATGCCTGTACTCCTACTAGCATGGGAGACAGTGGCAGGAGGAATGCAAGTTCAAAGATAGCCTCAGTAATTTAGGAAGGTCCTAAACAACTCAGCAAGACCCTGTCTCCAAATAAAATATTTCAAAGGGTTGAGGATGTGACTCAGTGGTCAAGCAACCCTGAGTTAAATTCCCAGTACCAAAGAAGGAAAGAAAATACAAGAAAGGATGAGAGGAATATCCCAGAGGAAATTTAAGCCAGCACTGAAAGAGCAAATACTTGGGGTATTAGGATTCTAGAGGGCCTTGAGAATGCTAAAGTGAAAGAAAAGGTCTTCAAAAGAGATGACTAAGAAAAGGCTTATATCCAGAACAGTTAGGTCAAAGGTCAACAGATTATCTCAACCAAGGTATCTACCTCAAGATATGTTACATTCAAATTATCCACAGGAAAATATAAAAAGATTCTCAAGACAGCAAGAAAAAAAAAGTCATAACACATAAGATTTACCCAATTTGTCCAGCAACAGACTTCTCAAGAGGCATCTAATTTCCGGGAAGAGGTTGCCTAAAATTCTCAGTTTTGAAAACAGAAAATGGCCTACCAGAATATTGTAAGAAGTGATGCTACCCTTTGGAAATAAAGAAGAGACAAAAACATTCCCAGGTAAAGAAAAGCTGACTAAATCACCCCCCAAAAAACTGCCCTATCAAATGCTAAAGGAAATGAGTCAAACTGAAAGAAAAATTACTGAATGAGAAGAAAGTACAAAACTCATTGTTAAAAAGGCATGTAAATTCAGAATGATCCAATATCCTACACATGATGTATAAATCAGTCATACATTTAGCATAAAGACTAAAAACTTTCTTATCTTTATAATCTTGTTAAGCCACTTTCATTTGAAAATAGTTTATTATAATCAAAAGAAATTTTGTAACCATCATGGTAATCACAAAGCAAAATCTGTAGTGAGGAAATCATATTTAGTAGAAGAATTAATCTAGACCACTATCTCTACAAGTTACAAAAATCCATTAAAAATGGATTCAAGAGTTAAATGTAAGACAGAAAACTGTGAAACTATTAAAAGAAAACATTGAAGAATCACTTTAGAAAACTGAAATGGACAAGGAATTTTTGAACAGGACTCCAAAAGCACAGGACATAAAAGCAAATATAGACACATGGAATCATGGGATCTGATTGTGATCACAGATACTATCTTCTGCTCAGAAGAAGGAAAAAAAAAAGATTAAAGAGGCAATCTCTAGTATTTTAAAAATATAAGTCTGACAAGGACTTAATATTCAGAATATGTAAGAAACTTCAAGAACTTAATAGCAAGAAAAAAATAAACTAATTTAAAAATGGAAAATAAACTTAAATAGGCAATTCTCAAAAGAAAACTTGCAAATGGTCTACATGAATATGACAATATGCTTAACATTACTAAACATCAGTCGATACCTACCACAATAAGATAGCATCTCACCCTCATAAGGATGAACATTATCAAGCAAACAAACGTTAAGCACTGACAAGGATTTGAAGAATAAGAAACCCTTGTACACTTGGTGAAAATGTAGATTAGTTCTGCCATTATGAAAAACAGTATGGAGCTGGCTCAAACAATTAAAACTAGAACTACTATAGTATCCAGAAATACCACTCCTGGAGTTATATACAAAGTAAACACAACAGAAAAATGTGGAAATATATGCAATTTCACTTTCATTGCAACATTGTTTACTATATTTAAGAAATGAAAAAAAAATCCAGCATCAAATATATAAAGAAAATTTTGTATGTATGTGTATATATTCACACATATGTATACATATTGGAATACATATAATTTATATATATGGAAATACATAACATGTATTTTAATATAATATTTTAATTTATATGTAACAATACTAAGTCACATAAAGCAGTGAAATTCATTTATTCTTTTTTTAAAATTTTTATTTTAATTTTTATTGTTGGTTGTTCAAAACATTACATAGTTCTTGACATATCATATTTCACACTTTGATTTAAGTGGGCTACGAAATCCCATTTTTACCCCATATACAGATTGCAGAATCAAATCGGTTACACATCCACTGATTTACATATTGCCATACTAGTGTCTGTTGTATTCTGCTGCCTTTCTTATCCTCTACTATCCCCCCTCCCCTCCCCTCCACTCCCATCTTCTCTCTCTACCCCACCTACTGTAATTCATTTCTCCCCCTTGTTTTTTTTCCCCTTTCCCCTCACTTCCTCTTGTATGTAATTTTGTATAACCATAAGGGTCTCCTTCCATTTCCATGCAATTTCCCTTCTCTCTCCCTTTCCCTACCACCTCTCGTCCCTGTTTAATCGTAATCTTCTTCTCATGCTCTTCCTCCCTACTCGGTTCTTAGTTACTCTCCTTATATCAAAGAAGACATTTGGCATTTGTTTTTTAGGGATTAGTTAGCTTCACTTAGCATAATCTGCTCTAATGCCATCCATTTCCCTGCAAATTCCATGATTTTGTCATTTTTTAATACTCCATTGTGTATAAATGCCATAGTTTTTTTATCCATTCGTCTATTGAAGGGCATCTAGGTTGGTTCCACAGTCTTGCTATTGTGAATTGTGCTGCTATGAACATCGATGTAGCGGTNNNNAATTCTCTCCTTATTCTGTATGTTAGGCATCTTCATTATAATGTGTCTAGGTGTGGATCTCTTATGATTTTGCACATTCGGTGTCCTGTAGGCTTCTAGGATTTGGGATTCTGTCTCATTCTTCAAGTCTGGGAAGTTTTCTTGTATTATTTCGTTGAACTGATTGCTCATTCCTTTGGTTTGGGCCTCTATACCTTCCTGTATCCCAATGACTCTTAAGTTTGGTCTCTTTATGTTATCTCATATTTCTTGGATGCTCTGCTCATGGTTTCTTAACAGTCTCGCTGAGCTGTATATGTTCTTTTCAAGTTGAAATACTTTGTCTTCATTGTCTGATGTTCTATCTTCTAAGTGTTCTACTCTGCTGGTAGTATTCTCATTTGAGTTTTTAATTTGGTTTATTGCTTCCTGCATTTCTAGGATTTCTGTTTGTTTGTTTTTTATAACCTCTATCTCCCTATATAGTTGATCTTTTGCTTCTTGGATTTGTTTATGTAATTCATTGTTGAAGTGATCTTTTATTGTCTGATTTTGCTGTCTAATGTCTTCCTTGAGACTCCAGATCATCTGAAGCATGTGTATCCTGAATTCTTTATCTGACATTCCATCTACTGCAGCTATTACCTCTTCTAAAGTTGACTTGACTTGCATTGCTTGTGGTCCTTTCTTTCCTTGTCTTTTCATACTGCTCGCATTTCTTTCTGCTTCGTGAAACTGTTTTGTTTTAGAATTTTCCCCCTATATATTTATATTGCTCTTGTATAGTTGCAAAGTCTCCCTTGCAGGCACGTGTAGCGGCTGTGCTCCTCCTCCAATTGGGGTAATCTATCATGCCGGCGGGCCGCTGGGCCCCTTCTCTGGGTCGCGTGGTCTGCCTACCTTGCGGGCCATGGCTGGGCCCCTCCTCCAATAGGGTTGATCTGTCTACCACGCTGGCGTGCCGCTGGGCCTGTTCCCCAGGTTGCAGGTCTGCCTACCTTGCAGTCGCAGGTGGCGGCTGTGCCCCTCCTCCAATTGGGGTGATCTTTCAACTAGGCCAGCGGGCCGCTGGGCCCCTTCTCCGGGATGCGCGGTCTGCCTACCTTGCGGGCAGCAGCTGGGCCCTTCCTCCAATTGGGGTGATGTGTCTACCATGCCAGAAGGCCAGTGGGCCCGTTCTGCTGGTCGGTCGCAGGTCTGCCTACCTTGCAGGCACGGGCGATGGCTCAGCCCCTCCACAAATTGGGGTGATATGTCTACCATGCTGGTGGGCTTCTGGGGCTGTTCTGCCAGTCGGTTGCAGGTCTGCCTACCTTGCAGGCGCGGGCGGCGGCTCAGCCCCTCCTCCAATTGGGGTGATGTGTCTACCATGCCGGCAGGCCGCTGGGCCTGTTCTGCCACAGGTATTCTTGATAATATTGGACATGTATGCTAAATGAAACGAGCAAGACATAGAAAAGAAGTACCATATAATCAAACTCATATTTATTGAGGTTGATAATGTTGATGTTGTGAGTAGAATGAAGGTTAGAGAGACTAGGGAGAAAATGGAGATGGGGAAAGATTGATCACTGAATATTCAGTTACAGATACATAGGAGTAAGAAGGTCTGGTGTGCTATTGCACAATAGGATGACTCTAGCTAACACATATGTACTGTATAGTTCAAAACTCAAAAATAAAGAATTTTGAATCTTTTCATCATGGGAATGTCTTGGATATTTGAGGTGAGAGGTTGAACGTGTGACATGATTTGGCACAGCATAATGTAAATATAATTGATTCATTAAATGATACCCCATTAAAGTGTACAGTTTTTATGTTTTCTATATAAGTTTAAATAAATTTAATTTGAAAATAAAGTCTAAAAAAAGCATGATAAAAGAGTGCTATGTAAATGAAAATTTTCTGAGCTCTGGAGACGAAGTAGACATAATCAGGTTGTACGTGTGGTTAGAAAAGAATAACTGAAAACCCCACGAAAGTTGCAGGGAAAACTATGTAGGGAAATTGCTTAACTTTTAGAACTTTATAATGAGGGTTTCCGTGAAAGGTAAAGAGAAAAATTTAAAATATTTTTTATTGCTATCTCTTCCATGTCTCCCTTTTTGCTGTCATAAGAAATTAATTTTGTTTTATTGTGGCTATAAGTAAACATGATCCTTCTTGAATTTTTCCAAAGAATACAAAAACAATCAAATTTGAAAATATTACTACTCTCTATATATTTCAAAAAAACTTACTATATTATTCTTTATCACATACATATTATGTGGTTTTTATCATAATGACTTCCTAATCTCTTCATGTTAAATTTTTCCCCTTTACTCCTACTTGAAAGTCAAAAATTAACTTTCTTTAGTAATCTTCTCTTTATCTATTACTGTTCAATATGAATGGATAATGTTAGGTAAGTGTTATTATTGTAAAGGAAATTTAAAATATATATTAAACATTGTGTTGTTCCTGAAAATTTATTACACATTGTAACTTAACCTCATCAATGTTTTACCTAAAATATTTTATTTAATCAATATAATCAATAGTTTGGTAATTAATACTTTGTTGTCTATGAAATTATACCTGATTTCAACCCTTCTCTTTTATCTGTAACCAAGCCAATTTTGGTTAAATTGATCTTTGATTTTATAGCTTCCAACACTTTCCTGGTATGTTTTTCAAAGAGCTGAAAAATAATGCATAATTTAATGATAATCCAATCATTTCCCTTACCTCCAGGTAAAATTTCCCCAGAAATATCTTTGAATTTAAAATCACAACCTTTGGTGAGACATTTTATGCTTTAGGCAAGTTTTTTATGAAGTTCATCTCTGTCTCTCTAGTTGAATCATAACCAGTGTATTATTAAATCAATTGCAGATCAAATCAGAGATTCCCCATGCTGTTTCAGTATCAAATGATACTTTGGGTGTTCCATGTATCACCAATTTGATATATATATCAGATTGGTGCAAAGCTGAAATTTGTTTATCATTTGTGGAAATGATGATAACAAGGGAAACTTTGAATTAAAATAAGTAGCACATCTCATTTGTGTTTTCTGGCTTGATGTATCGAATTGACTAAATTTTAATCATTTTCATGTGATGTGTAAACTACCTGATCTTTTTTTCATGAAAGAACATTTTTCTTAAATTTTTAGTATTAAAAAAATATTTTATTATGTATCTTAAATTGTATTTTAAATTTCATTTCATTTTATTCTTGAAATAGTGTTCCTTCTCATAAAATTTTATGCATTAGCATAGGACAAACATCAAAGCAGATCTCCTTGGGAATAGAGTAAATTAGGCATTAGAAAATTATTTTATGAGTAGTCACTCAGAAAAAAATGCAAGTCTGTCATATTTCTTTTCCATTTAATTACTTAAACTGCACATGATTTTGAAAATTTGATTGATCATGTTTGCACTACAATTTATGCTATGAAATTATATACTTCAGCTATTCAAATAGCTCTGCTAGTTTGCAAAAAGTATTGAGCACATACTGATTCTACTAGAATTGTTTTAAGATTTATGAAGTACAAGTGGGCAATGCTGTTTCATTTTAATGCCATTGAGGCCCATATCCCTTATAAGGATAGGTTTGAACACATTATGTAATGATTTAATTATAACTATAGACTCCTAAATGTACTATTCACTGAAATTATTCAAACTCACAGATAGGTTTACTGATATTGTTTTACGAATATAACCAAAGGCATATCATTCACTTATTTAGTCTATGTATATATTCAGATGTTAATAATGTAAGTTGACAATATATAAGTGTACCACCAAAGGTGAAAAATGAAAACTTAGGAAATTTTCTCTCTAGTTACTGAAATCTACTGACTTACTTTTTTTTCCCTCTCTTGGGAGTAGTAGAGCTTTTTGTTATTTTAAAGTAATACATAACATG
Organism: Marmota marmota marmota; assembly: GCF_001458135.2. Taxonomy (NCBI): domain Eukaryota; kingdom Metazoa; phylum Chordata; class Mammalia; order Rodentia; family Sciuridae; genus Marmota; species Marmota marmota. The sequence continues at coordinate 48,765,488 of NW_026000174.1, read as the reverse complement.
CGAATTTTGATGAAAATGTAATTAACCAGAAACTATGGATATAATTTTTGGATTTGTGATAAAAGTCAATCTATTAAAAATATATTTACATGTAATTTCAAAAAATTTATAGAAAAAAGTGGAATTGATTTTAAAAATTATTTCTCCAGGAAGATATATGACAGAAGAAACTGAAAAATTTCATGAAGCTGTCCTCATTCTGTCCACTAAATTCTGTACAAATATGTTCATCAATTAAGTGAAATGGAATCACTGGTTCCTTTGATTAATATCATGTCTATTTTTTGAATAAGACAGGCTATCCACTTGGATTCCTCAATCTTGGCTGTATCTGTGATTTTTGTCCTAAATTTTTAGAAGATGTAACATCTAATTCTAATTCAATTCTAGAACAAACTAATGCAAATGTATTCTTTTACTTTCTATCCTAGCCTATCTAGACCATGCTTAATAAATGCATCATTTTGGATATATTCAGGCTTTACTCTTAATGGATATTTTATTTTCATTATTTTTTCTGAGTTACACTCTTCACAGATGCATGACTTATCAAAAAGAAATACCATAAGAATGCCTTAGTTATTGCCTGCCAGGAGTTTTATTAAGTAATCTGCATTATGACAATGAACAAAATAAGTTTGTAAGGAAGGTCAGGCAATAGTGGCAACCAAAAGGAGGCAGATTTAAAAAGGCCACTTAAGGAGGCTTTATTGAGATGTCACTCCTGGATGAAACTCTATCATACTGGCACAGCAGATAGGAAGAGGGTCTGAGGAGAAACCACATGGGGGCTGGAATGTACTAGAATTTTATGGTGCTTAAGGCAGGTAGGGAAGGGCTTGGGACAGGAAAGGGTGTTTTTAGAGTTCCTTTCCCATGAGTTGGTCAGGGGAACTGGCTGAGATCCAGGAATGGCCAGGAGACCCTGGTGATTGACAGGTCATTTCATGGGTGCTTAATTGATGTTTCTTTTGCGCACAAGCTGCTTGGTGCTTTGTTCCTAAGTTACTGCCATCGACCTGACATTTCACCTGAAATGTCCTTCAAGCAAATTAACAAGTGTCTTTATTCTATATCATTATTATAATTCCAACTCACTGATTGCTAATAAAAACGCACATTCTTTTTTTCTAGAAGAAACGAGAAGTTTGACATATTTATCAATGTTAGAGGAAATGAACCACATAACCTGGTCTAGAATTCCTGTAGTAGAGAAGTCATTATAAATGGAGGCCTTGTTTCAAAAACTAGCAGCATTGGCCAAGATAATATTTCTGGAAAACTTAAGATCTAGCTAAAATTATCTATAAAACCTGTGATAAATTACTCATCTGCAGTTTCCACACTTGTGAAACTGAGATAGGATTCACATAGCTATGGAGAGAGCTAATGAGTTAATACATAATTATTAAATCTTACATGAGTAAGATTTATTTCATCATGAGTTTTGCTATGCTTCTTAGAAATATTGGGGTGCTGCCAGAAATCAGTTATGTGCTCAAAAGTTATTCCGCAAGGCAGAAGGGTGTGCTACCTGACAAAGTTTGGCAAGCAAGCACACTTGGGCAGGCAGTCAGCCTGTTTTTACTTCTGACATAGCACTGCCCTTTGCTCTGAAAGGAGCAATTTGAGATTATAATCTATGTGGTTGGCTAATTTTAAATTGAGAAGCAAAAACGGAAGACTATAGTTAAAATGGCTATGACTGGATACAGGTTTGGAAGATCAAAATGGCTGATTGAATCTTACATCCTAATTTTACATTTAAAGCTAAATACTACTTTCTGAATATGGATCACTGGACTTTCTAGTTCTCACACCAGGCACTAAGGGTTGTATTTTTTTCCCATTTATTCCATCTTTTAGTTCTTACATTTTCTTTTTCTTATCCTTTCTTCATTTCTTTGATTAAAATTTGTTTTTCTTTCCTGACAGTTTGTATTTCTTTTTTATTTTTTCCATTTACTTCAGCTATTCTTCTCATAAATAAGAAACTTGATCATTGAAGTATTTTTGATCCTGGTTTCTTTAAAATATTTAACAGAAAATTCTAATATTTTTGTCATCTTACTGCTGTGTTTGATGATTATCTTTTTTTTTCATTTGCTTTCAGTATCTTCTTTGTTCTTTTTTTTTTAAGAGAGAAAGAGAGAGAGAGTGAGTGAGAGAGAGAGAGAGAGAGAGAGAGAATTTTAACATTTATTTTTTAGTCTCCGGCAGACACAACATCTTTGTTTGTATGTGGTGCTGAGGATCGAACCCGGGCCGCACGCATGCCAGGCAAGCGCCCTACTGCTTGAGCCACATCCCCAGCCCTCTTCTTTGTTCTTGGTAGTGATTTTTGTCTAAAACCTTCTAATTTTTGTAGTATGCTATGAAACAGGAACTCTTAGTTGGTTTCAATGCGAAACTTGCACAGAAATTTCAGTGGTGACAGATACTTAAAGGCTTTATAAGGTCATTGCAACAGAAGAGAGAAAATTGGTGTTTTGAACTCAACTGCTAGGAGAGTCATTAAGAACTGCAGGTTGGGGAATCTTAGACCATCTGTGGTTGCTAATTGGCATTTTTCAAAGGCAAAGTAGACTTTCTAGAATCCTCAAGGCAGAAGGCAGTTTTAGAAGTTGAAGCAAGTGCCAATCAGGGAACCTAATTAAGGGATAGGTGGGTTAAGTCCCTGGATGATTACATTTCAAAGGGAAGGTCCCAAGACATTGAGAAAGATAGCCCTCAAGTCTGTATAATGGGCAAATAGCTTTTAAAACATTTCAAAGGAACAGAGATAGAATTTGCAAATATGAGTTTTGTTTATTTATTTATTTTTGTACATGCTCTAGGAAACTAAAGTAAAGGGCCTAAAGGCAGAAAAATAGTGTCACAAATCTGGTCAAGGAGAGGGAAATGATATGGCCATATTGGTCACTGGATGTTTCTGACACTGCTGCATCAGGAAAAGGGAGGAAAGTGCAATTTCATTATTTTCAGGTGGAAACAGAAGGCAGAAGGCCGGCTTCCCCACTCTGCCACCTATAAGATTCAGGAAGGTGAAAGCAGGTTTTTTTTTTTTTTTTTTCGATGTGGTATAGGCATTCATTTTCACACTTGCTCACCATTGGTGTCATTGTTGCTCATGTCTCCTTACTTCAGGTGGTAATGAAAGTGCTGCTCTCCACTAGACTTTTCTAATACCTGGTGAGGAGAGGAAGGAACAATTTGTTACTGTTAGCTAGAGTAGAAGTCAGTTGACTCCCTTGATTCTGAACAGGGGAAGTTTTATTAAGTGTGGAGCAGGGATGAATGCCTACCTAGCTTCCCCTGACTCCAACTTCAATTTAAATCCTATTTAAAGCCTGAAATGGTTTCAGCTTCTCTGCATGGGAGAATAAAATCAAAATTTATTCTCCATGAGATTGGACTGGTCTAAAAGGTTTTGCTGTTGTTGTTTTGTTTTGTTTTCCTAGCTCTTCAATAAGACAGCAGATATTTGATGAGGTTTCACTTGGTCTGTGTCCATTAGTACTTCTGGGTTGCCAACTTCCTTATCTCCAAGCATGCATCTTATGAAACAAAAAGAAAACCCAGGAAAATTGTCACCACTCTCTCCCCACCTGGTGTCGGTTCCCCTTTCCCACTTTGAGATTCGTCTTCCACTTCTGCCCCCTTCTCTTTCTTCTGTTAATATAATGACCAGTGCTTTGAGTTGGGCTAAACCTAAAAAAACTACTTAGGGAAATGAATGGGGAAAAGTATGCCTACTTTATATTTCTGGAAGGACAAATATTATTTAATTTTATATAGATCTTGTCACCTTCAACTGGAAATTTGGTTTCCTGACGAACAAACTTCTCTTTATTCACCTAAATTATGTTCCTACTGCAGGAGATCCAAGTGTTCTATAGTTTCTTTTTTCAAGAATGTTGAATATTATCTTTGAAACATCAATTCTATTATTCCACTCTCAATTTTACATGATAAAAATTTAAGGTGGGCAAAATAAGTAACCTTTTGTGACATAGCATATACATTTTTAGAAATAGGCAACTTGCTAAAACTTTACATTTGATCCATTTGCTTTAGGTCACCAAAGTTCTATTTTCTTTTTGTAATGAAAATTTTTAAAAAATAAAATAAAATTGAACTCAGGTTTTAGAAATATTAAAGACAGTTATAATGTCAATTTATTAGCATATTGCACTTTAAGTATATATGCTAATACTCTTATTAGTATATAAGTTACCCCGCTTTTTTCCACTCTGTCTTTAAGTGTATAGTTTTTGAACTGGCAACTGGCAACTTCAACTGATTGAGATGAGTTTCAGTTTCAAGTATATAATGTGGGCATCACTTTAAATATTATGTGATGAACTAAAAAAGTATTGGATTTCTATAGGCAAGTTCTACTTGTAAGAGTAAAAATTTAAAACCTGAACATGGAAATTTTAAAAAATCTGTCTCAGTTGGGAAAATCCTGTGGATACGATGCTCTATCACAACTTAAGCAGAGAAATAAAAAATGAGTTGGGAGTCTGAGCTTATGAGAAGACAATAATTCACTAGTACTACATAAATTTATTTTTATATTGACATTTTTACATTTTAAACATAGCCTTTTCTACTAAAAATATAATTTATTTAATTTTTAAAATTTATGCGCGTATGTATATAATGTATATTTATACATATATATGGAGAGAATTGTGAGCTGATGGTGATGATAATTCATAATTTTAAATGCTTTATTATTCTCAGCACTAAATAATAATTATTTGTTTGCATGTTAATTTTCACACTGTGGAAACTGACTGACTCAAAATTAAAGGCCTTTCTATTTTATGCCTAGTATACTGTCTGCACTGCAGGAAGAAGGTAATACTTTTTTTAGTATGAAGAAAACATAACAGCTTTCATATGACTAGCTTAAAGCACTCACAATTTTTCACTTTATCTTTTGCCTAAACCTGCATTTTATTTTCGGTTGCTCCAAGGAATCTCTTGACCATGACCTTCACATCATACATTAATTCTTCCCTTGAAGGTTTCACACATTGTTTATATAAACACAGAGTCATAGTTTTTTGAGATTTTCTTTCCTTCTAAGGATATGACTAAGGGCTCCTTTCTTGGCTCACCCCAACTGCACAGAAATGTCCTTTGAGGCTTTTCTCTTCAATCACCCAAAATTCACTTCCTATTTTAACACTAAGGCTTTCTAATCAGTGCACATGGATGAGATTCACTGGAGACTCACTTGGCACCCATCACCACTATGTCCTAATATGACTTTCTCTCCCTTCTCTTTTCTACTAGCTCTGTGAGCATGAGCTGTGTAAAGCAAGTGTGAAAAAAAAAAATCAACACACAGTTCTCCACCCTTCTCCATAAGGCTCAGATGAGCAGAGATCTCTGCTGCCATTCTTGGTAAAACACACTTTCATAGTCTCTTTCTCAACATTGGAAAAAGAGCTCTGAAGGTACTTTGTGAAATGACCCTGAATCTCATCAAAGTAAAAGTGAAGGTGAAAAAAGGACTTCCCCATCAAAGGCATGTATCCCCATGGAATTGGGAGAAATAATAACTCACAGTTATTCTTAATTAATCAAATATTATGATAGATATTTACTTGGCAAAATGGTCAATGAGACAAATATTAAAACCTGCCTTACACAATACTGCTGGAGTAGAGAATTTCCATTTCTAACATGTAATCAAATGAATATTCAATTGATACTGTTTAAAGTGATTTTCAATTCTTTTAAATTGTCATTTTGAAATCTGGGCTGGTTTGTTATAGATCAGAAGTTAACTAAGGCAAGGCATTTCACATGTAGACTCTCCATTTTTAAACAAAATCTTTCAATGTGAACTTCCTGATTCCAAACACTTTATTCTACTAAACTCCTCTTCAGTCAAAATAGGAATAGCCATTTATTCAGGTGATTCAACCAAAGCATTTGAATTACCTAAATTATTGTCTCATACTCCACTTGGCTGTAGGTGTTCACATATCCATGATGCCATTTGACCTTTAAATTCTCAGACAGACACCTATTTGTCTAGGTTAATTTCAAGGCAGTGTACTTGGAGTCAAGAGAATTAACTATGTGACCTTTGAAGTTTCCTTCCAGCAGTATGATTGTATGATTAATATGGGTTCAACTTCTTTCATGGTAACTTCTAATGGCATTAATTCACCATATGGAGAATCAGAACCTGCAATGCTGTTTTATAACTACTTGTACAAATTAAAAAGCTTAAACCTCTATTTCAAGAACAAAGAAACAGAAATGGCAAATAAAAGTGCAATAGAAAACATTGCATGGAATTCAGTGCTCCTGGGTAAAGTATTTTGATTATTAAAGTAATATCTCAGAGGTAATTAATATGTACATGAACATTAGTGAATCCAATTCAATAGGCAAAGGATTATCTTAAAGTTAGATTAAGGAGGTACTTTGGGCAGAAAGTTGCTTATGATATTTCAGGACTACATGCATAAAACTCCGAGACAGTGCTAATAATGACAAGTAATCAATTCACAATCTTTGTTCAAAGAAATATATCTTATTATCTGGTCTTTGTAAGTCACTCAACAAAGTTTTTTTTCCCTCTAGCTCTTAATTTAAAATGCTATAACAAAAATATTAAATATCACAATATTTGAGCTTACTGCCCCCATTCTGGGTATTTAGTATGTGAAGAATGACATTAGACCATAATAATAGAAGTCACAATGTTGACACTTCCTTAGTCTTACAGTTCATTTTGCATTTTTCAGTTAATTCCCATTTTATTCTTTCCACTGTTAATGAGGGAAAAGAGAAAAATTGAATATGTTTTTTGAAGTATGGCATAGGGAATAAAGACAATCTTTAAACATTTTCAGTATCATAGGTCTAGATGTTTAAGATTATATAATTATTAAAAATACTTTTATCATTATAAATTATCATATTTGATAGTTGTAAATGAAATATATCTATGCACTCGAATGGATAAAATTTATTAAGATAAAAATACTAACATATTTTATAGGTTTTTCTATAGATTAGTTGTTCATTTGATAATTAGAATATTTATATTTTTCTTCATTCCTTAGTAAGATATACATTTAATTTTTCTATTCTGATTATAGCTAGCACAAGGTCAATTAACTACTCTAAAACTACATATAATACTTAAAATAAATAATTTCTTCTAGTTTTCCTTTTTGTTTACAATTAATAAGGGGGAATAGGCGGGATTAGCCATCAATTTCATTTTTAAAAAGATCAGAAAGGCCATAGAATATTCTTATTTTAAGTCCGTATAATAGTATACAGGGTCAGCTTTGTGAGTACATAAACCATGAAGCCCCACAGAGCCCTGTGCTTAAGGATACACTCAGTTTAATGCACAGTTGTCAAAATATGAAATTTCTGTTGATTTTGAACATGGATCCTACAATTTTATTTTGCATTGAATCCCATAAATTATCAGGATGATTTTCAAAGGACTGTTTATGTAACTTTTTCTAGTTGATACCTCCAAAGCATTAATTTATATGCCTGAGATTAATTAAAGATTGTTAGGATAAGAATTATTTCCCAATATCATTTAGGTTCCTGGGTGGTAAGTAGCAGAAAGAAACTTGATGATTTAATGACTTTGGGGAAGGGTATCATGTACATTACGCATCTGGAGGAAGGACCCAGTCCTTGCAACAGACAGCTTCAGGGACCCTAGCAGCAGAGGCAAGTTAACCACTTCCACTTCCATGATGCTACAGAATACTCCTTTTCAATTTCCTTCTTGCCCAGCACAAATCCCTAAAGATTAAAATCCCCAGAATGGGAGAGAAAAGGAGATGGAAGGAGAGAAGAGTCTTACAAGAACCATAGAATTTCCAAAAATAGGATTTGAAAAATTCCCCAGAAAAATAATACTGAGAAGACAAAAGCATTGATGAATTCTATACCTCACTGTAAAAAGAAGAAAATTGTATTCAAAGAGAGCTAGGCATTTTGGTAAAACTAATAAGTGCATTAGCATTTTAATAAGTACCAAATTAATAAATGTGTTTAGAACACAGTCCTGTCTTTCATGCATGAAGCACTTACCTAAAATAACAGGTACAGCAGAGTTCATTAGCTATTGTAAAGTTATTAGCCCTCTTTTGGAGAACTTGACAAATATGTTTTCAAGTCTAAATTATGCTGGGCAAAATTGTTCAAGAGAAAACAGCCAAAATCTAGCCCTGTGAAATTCAATTAAAGTTTTTTGAGTCATTTAAAAGTTAATGTAATTTTCCTTAGTTCTCTGGTTTCTCATGTTCTGACTTACTGACAAAATTCCCCAAATCTATCGACCACAATTAACTTGAATTCGTACACACATAATTTGATTTTCAGACAGACAGGGATTGTGTGAGAATTGTAGTACAGTGATCAAGAGTGTTGGTCTGCAGTTGGACTACTTGGGTTCAAAATAAGGCTCTGACAATTATATTGGGCAGGTCACTTATCCTAATCAATTAATGGAAACAGAAGTTATTGTAGAGGGTTATCATGAAGAATAAATTTATGCACATACATATATATTAAATTTATAAACACACACACACACACACACTTGAAACAGTAACTGAGACTTATATAAAACAGTTGCTCTTGTCATGATAACCAACCAAGCTCAGTGTAGAAGTATCTCTTGGTGTCTGTTGGATGTGCATTTGGAGAACCACTGGCTCCACTTCAACTTCTACGTAATACAAATAGAATGAACAGACACAACAAATTTTGTACCTGAGAATTTTTATGACACTCTTTTATTTTCAAGCAGCTGCAACAGATATAGTTTGTTTATTAATATAACCCAGTACAGCAGGTAATTTGAATTATTCTGACAATGTTCACTCTCTCAGTCTTTCTTCTCTTACACTTACAGTATCCAAACTTTCTTTTTAAAAAATAACTGCTTTTCATAGTTCTGTAAAAGAATGGATTACTAAATAGATTTGTCTGAAGGATATTGATAGAAATTTAACACCCATCAGAGAAAAACAGTTATTATTCTAAGCCATTTAATTTTTTCTTTATTAGGCAAAGCCATAAAAGTTCGTATTTCTTTCTCTGAACACATCTAATGAAAAATTGAAAAGTAATATCAGTGTTATGAATTTTGTCAATAAAAGAAAGGCCTGTAATCCTGTGTGCCTAAGGCTGCTTTGATGTCCTGGTATAGAGGAAGTCTGAGAAAGCTGTGGTTTCTTCTGTCACTCTGTTATTTCCTTATCTAAAAAATATTTATTGAGTACTTGCTAAATAACAGGTGATATTCTATACTATGGAGGCAAAATAGTGAACCAGCCATTTTCTGTCTTCATGGGTCTTATAGGAGAAGATAGAAAATTGGAAAATGCATAAAAATGATAATTTTAAGTAATAGGAGTCCTAGGAAATATGAGAACAGTGTGATGTGTTGGAGGGTGACGGGAAATGGAGAGATGGTCAGGCCCCATGAGCAGTTCATAGTTCAGCTCAGGAGAAGATGATGGCAATTTGGACCCATGAGACTCTGTGGGAAACGAAATTTTAGAGGGGAAAGAGTAAGTGCCAAGACTGTAGGAAGAGTTTGAAAAAATGTCCATCAGCTAAACCAGTGATCTAAGTTAGTGCCTTAGAGAGTGGGATGGGAACTCAGGCATGGCTTCTTCATGTAGGTCCTACAATACCTAGTAAGGAATTCGGTTTTTATTCTAGGCACAATGGTAATTCATTGAAGTTTAGGGTTTTTTTAATTAAAATATTACTGTATTTACATTTTTTAAAATGTTATTTTGACTTTTTGAATAATTTAATTTTGTTGCTGTAAGATTTTATTCACGGTATGATCAAACTGTATTTGACCATAAAACAAATGTTTCTCACGCACAAAAGGATTTTATTTAATCTGAAATTTTTTCTCTTCCATGTTGAAGGACTCTCTGTCCTGAATCTATTTTCTCTCTTCCTTCCATGATTTTTGAATATGGCCAGGTAAGATCTCTGTATTGGGAGAAATTGGTCATCTCCCTTTTTGTTGTTATTTAATGGCAAAATGTTTTACATGAAAGTAATAATTTTAGTAATATAGTCAATAAAATGTAATGTATTCACAGAGAATTTAATAATTCTCAAAGTACTATCTTTCTTTCCTACCTGTTATATACAAAAGCTCAAATAAGAATCGGTGAGAGGATATTATGATTGTCAAATTATTACTATCAAATTAACAAATAATTATCAAATTATTCTACTATACTTAGAAAACTATCAATTTGTTATAAAAATAATCTTTGTGAATAATTTATTGCATCATGTAAATATGCAAGAAAAGCTTTAGGGGATGTAGAAATTTCTTTGAAGTTCAAAATAGTAACAGGTCACTTTGACATTGGAAAGAGGAGGCACCAGTTGGTGAACATAAGAGAATTACATGAAGAAATATCAAAAGTAAAATGTGACATGAATGATCCAAGAGCAGACAGTTTAGAAAACTTACCTGAAATATCTAATGTATACATGGCTGAGAATCATGGAAATAAAATATTTGAAACTAACAATCATGTCCGATGGTCCGTGTAGGTAATAGATTTGCCTATGTTTATTCCCAAGGGTATTTTGGCACCTTATTTGTGACTAATATGCATTATTACATGAACAAACAAGCCATTATGTAAAGAAATTAATGATGGCAATTGGAATGGAAAGAATCAATATAAAGTTTATTTACCATAGTATCTTCTCTAATGTACTAACTCTCTAAAACTGTCCAATAATATTACTGGTTTTCATTAGCTCCTCTCCAATTACTAATGTAAACACAAGAATCAGGAATGGCTGTTGAAAATAATCATCATAATCATCATCAAAGTCGTTTTTGGTCATCATCATCCATGTGATCTTCTATGTCCTCATCAACATCATCAGTGTGATCATTGTTGCTGTCATGGTCAGTCATCACTGTAATCATCATTATCATCATCATTATTGTTATCAAAATTATAAACACACATCTGTACAACAGTTTAGCTGAATTGAAATTTAAAGCATACACACATAGAATATTTTTCACAAATAAAGAGGATTAATGATCATATGAAGGGGAAGAAAGTATAAATCTGTAGAATTTATTCATAGTTTGAGGTATAATGTAAAAAATTAGCTTTGAAAGGGAGCAATAAAATTTGCATTTTTAAATTTATACCTAGTTTGTCATCCTCTAGGCTAGGACAAGGAGCAGATGCTGTCAGTACAAATTGCAATACTTATGTAGTATTGTGAAATATTTGAGTGAATGTAAATATTTTCCTCAAAGATCTTTCCCTTAAATGGTAATTATTTTTTTATATTTGTCCTTCATCTATAATACATGATCCTTATCACCTTAAAACTTGACATAATACCACCACATGCTGCTAACTTTTCAACCTGAATCTATACGCTCAGTATATGACATATTGTCTCTGCTTAGAACACTTCCTTTTTAATATAATATAAATGCACACCATATCTGTCCATGATAGATTATTATGGACATCTTTACATCTCTTTTCAGAAAAAAATAATTAAAATTTATATTTTCAAAAAAGCAGCAACTGTTCAAATTTTACATCATAGTCAAATTTGTATTCTGTAATATATAGTTTGTGTATATGCTAAATTCCAGTAGATTCCCCATACATGAATTTTGCCCTGCTCATAACTGATATTCAAAATTTGTAAGATGAATAAGTAAATTCACTATACAAATCAATAATCTATTTCAGCAGTTTCATTAGTGATTAAGAAACTGCAATTACTAAGCACAATTTTATATTTGAAGCATAACCATAGAAGAAAACATGTTTTATTTTAAAAAGCATGCATGCTTTTTTCAAAGGAAAAGAAATGCACATACACAATACCAATTTACAACTTCCTAGGTACAGTTACGTAGAGTTATCTGTCATTTATAACAAAATGAAACAAAACATACATATTCAAACACAAATGAAAAATTCCAATTTGATATCCAACTTTTAAAAATAATCAATAGATTGAAGTAAATCAACACCTTTTTAATCCTTGTGCTATTTTTTATCAATACTAATTTTATGTGTTTACACAATACTAATTTTATGTGTTTGTACAGGACTTCCTCCCCAGGAAAACCCTTGTTCCCTTACCTGTTCCTCTACTCTGGACTAAGTACCATCTTCTCAGTGTTGCCTCTAGAGGACAGAACTCAGCTGAGTTACAGAGAAACCTACTGGATCCTCCTTAAATACTAGGAAAAATGGTCTTTTACAAATGCTTGATCTTGCCCCTTATAGATAGATAGATTGCCCAAATGCAGGACCTTGTCTGTTATATTCATTGTGTATCCCAGGACCTAACACAGGATCTGGTTCTTTCTTTTCTTTTCTTTTTTTTTTTTTTGTCTGTTTGTTTTTGCAGTGCTGAAGATTGAACCCAGGGACTCTTGCATGCTAGGCAATCACTCTGCTAAGATAAAATTCCAGACCTTCAAATTATTATATTTTTTTAATAATTGATAAACTTTTAAACATTAAATACGAAATCTTCCCTCTTCATTTGTAAGCAATTCCATTGGCTTACATCACAAGGAAATAGAAAATTTTCACTCATGAAAAGCATTAAATTTGAAACAATTTGAAATTTGTGATATGCACATTAAAATTAAATTCTCACTTTTTCCAAGAATAAAACACTTCCTCTATTTCTGAAATTTCCTTTCCTAAATTAAGGTTATTGCTATTAACTATTTCCTTTATTCATTAACCTATGTGATTGTCTGAGAAGTCTATGATTAACTGATGCTTTAAGAAACATAAATGGGAACATTATGAATGGGCTCACATTTTGAAATCTAATATTTCAAAATTCAAATATTTTTGCAAATTAAAAATATTTAATCACTACTTCCTCATTATTTTCCTTTTCCAATATTATGCCCCCTCTATATTCAACTAGTATCTAAGATGAAGCATTGAAAGTATATTAATACAAGATACGATTTTGGTCTATCTTATTAAGTTATAACTTTTTTACTGTGACATATAAAATATTGATAATTTTTAAAAGGATGCTAAATGGCAAATTACTAGGTGAACTGAACACTAAAACCAGATTCTGACTTTCACCATAAATAACAAACTTTGATTATGTACAATGGTCTGTATCGATCTGTATTCTATAAACCTTTAAGGTAGAATTGAAATTTAGTTTCTCAAATTCTTTTCAATTATCCTTCTGTTAATATGCATGAATCTTGATGAATGAATGCAGTTGATTATCAAAACCAAGGGGTTTCCTAATATGAGCCAGTGATAGGATGAATTGATAATAGACAAGTAATTTTAATGGCTCAGAAATTGAAGCCTTTTCCACTATTTTGGAAATGCCCAGTCATGTAAAATTGAGTATTTGTCTCATGATATTGACTGTAAAGCTAGATATTGGTCTTCCATGTATAATATAAATGCATGACTTAGACTCAATCAATCAGAGGCATCTATCCTAAACTAGATTTGTAAATCGAAGGTTTTAGAGAAGAAGAAAAATGATATATTATTCTGTCAATGATGAGTCAGTAGTAACTATATCCAGTTTCCAGTGGCAGTGATAGAAGAAAATACTGGGAATCATGTCCTAACATTGATGTAAATTTGAGAAAAGTAGGAAGGAAACAATCAAGCCAAAATTGATCTCATAATTAACACTAAGAGAAACACATACATCTGAGAACAATAAAAATGTAGTCCTAAAAATGCTTTTTAAATACATGGATTTAAATAAAATCGTGTTATAATGGTGTTGTGAGAATGAGGAAAATAAATTATTTCTTAAATGAAAGACAGTGAGAAAACTAGAACTTTATTTTCCAAATATGAAAATCATTCTATTTATCTAAGTCTCTATCTACCTATTAGGGTATCCAAAGAAATAGAACTAACAGGCACTAACTAGATGGTGGATAGAGATAGATAGATAGATAGATAGATAGATAGATAGCCAGACAGATACAGACATAATTTATTTTGAGGACTTGGCTCACTTATTGGGGAGGTTTAGTAAGTGCAAAATCCACAGGACAGGACAATAGGCAGAAGGCATTGGGAAACAACGCAGTTCAAGTTCAAAGGCATTCTTCTGGCAGAATTCCTTTTTGCATGGATCCACCAAACTTTTTCTGCTAAGACCTTAAAATGACTGGGTAAATCCTTCCTATGCTATAGAAGATAATCTGCTTTACTGAAAGCATTCTAATTTTAGAGTGATCTCATCTAAAAGGTATCTGTCCTCGATATCTTGATATATGCTGAACAAATACATGGGTACTGTGTTCTACCCACATTGATGCATAATATTTAGCACCAAAATATATAATAGCTAAAAATAAAAAAAATAAAGAAACAGTATGAAGAAGTGGGATTGGGTATGGTAGATGATGGAATACAGGACTGTGTTATTTTCATTTTAAGATTGGTGGTGTTCAATGTTTACTGTAAACTTTGTGCAACAATTACTTGTATAAAATAATATTTTTTAAGATGATATTTCAGTAAAATTTAAAGCATGTCCCAATGAAAATTTAATGTGTACGATAAGGATCCTGTTGCCTTCACCTCCTCCTAAAGGCAATCAATAAAATAATGACAATATTAATAAAACCATCCATCTATTCATGACTGTACTGAAGGCTAACAGGAAAAGGGAAGCCCAAAAGACCAACAACAAATGAATAAATTCTATACTTTAGAAATGCTTGCCAAGTCCTAGAAATTGTTATGTATGTTCTGCATATAAAATTTTATTAAAATCTTTCAACTAATGATGATATTGTGCTATTATTGTACACATACCAGAAATAAGAAAAATTAAATATGGAGTAGTATAACTTTTCAAGGTCTAAAACTGACAAGAGTATCACAGGCTAAAATCATATCCAGACTCTCTGACTCCAAAGCCATCCTCTTAATCATTATGTCGTTCTGGCCATTTTCCAAAAGTTCTGTCCAAAAAGCTCTCTATGTGTTTTGCTGGTGATTCTTACCTAGAATACAGACATCCCTGGATGGGCACACTGCTACATGGATTAAAAATCAGAATGTTATTACATAGAAGGAAAGAAGGAAGGTTTTGGAAAATTAGCATGAGTACATCCTATGCATTACAAATTCTACTCCAGATGTAGGTCCTTCCAAAAACTTATATAGTATAGAAGACAAAAAACTATGCACAGGACCTACTCTATAATAGCAAATAAATTGGAACTAGTCAGCATAAATTAGTGGGATGAAAACATAACTGCTTGTAGTCAGTTAAAAATAAGGAAACAGACCTACATATATGCCCAGGAAAATTGAAAATTGGTGTTGAGAAAAATTAATATTCAAAATAATAATATATTTAACTTGTTACTATTTAAAATTTATGCACATACCAAGCACCATTGTTCTTGCTATATGCATCTGTACTGAAATTAGATAATCCTACATGATAATACATATCAACATTATTAATAAGGCAATAGAAAAAGAAAAGAAACATTACAGGCAGGAATTTAATCGTATCTTTCTTGTTTTATGTCATTTTAAAAGTGGTGATAAGTTTGTCATACAATTACATTGTGTTCAAGGTTATCATGAAGGTTCATAATAGGACATTAGTCAGTATTTTGAATTTTGTCTTTTTTTAAAATAACTTATAATGATGATATATCATTGTTCATCACAAATTGAAAATAGTAATAGCTGTATATGAGGTAAACATTTTTTGTTCAATATGGTTACTCATAATAACAGCCTATGTTTGAGAAGTTCCTTATTCCATGTATCTTGTTGAAAGCCAAAGACTTGCCTAAGCTAGGAAATCTGTACTCCTCCTTGCCAGAGCCCGTAGAATGAGGCAAAATGATAGAGGCCTATGACAGATTGAGTCAAGAGCTATGATACAAACGAAGGAAAGGGTAGGGAGTTTTCCCTTTCTTACTACAAAGATAGTAACTCTAGCCACAGAACCACGCACCTGCAAAGTCACATCCTCAAAGCAGAAGTGGAGTTAAAACAAAACACAGTTTTCTCCACCTGCAAGAATTGGCAGCTGCTTCCTCTTATTCTAGCTCTGCATTATTGCTTGAGGACTTATTGCTGGAAGCTTTGTCTGAAGCCTAATTGCTAAGCTCTCATACATATTTTTAAAATAATCCAATTTCTGTTCAACCTTTTGGGTGTGTTTGCTAAACTAGAGTCAACTTTTGTGAGGAAAAGATGAACTAGAAATATATTGCAGCCAATGTAAACTTTATAGTGGAAACAGAAAGCAGTTTGAAACAGAAACACTATGTAAAACACTAATGGTGCAGACAACCAGGAGATGGAAAACACAGAGAAGTACAAGACAATGGAGGAATGTATTTTGGACCTATGTGTATCTTTTTGCAAAGGTAGTTGTGTTCATCAGCTTCCCTTTACTACAAATCATTTTTACTATACAAAGTATAATCAAGTTATAAAGAGAAAAAAATATTTTGGTTCGGTTTTGGAGTTTTCAGTTCAGGATTTGTTAGCCCCTTCTCGTTGGGCCTGTGGCAGGGCAGCACATTGTGGTAGGGATACATGACAGAGCAAAAACACTTACATCATGAGTCAGGGAGCAAAGAGGAAGAGTCCAGGGCTCTCCAATTCTTTCAAGGCCATGTCACCAATGTGTCTCACAAGGCCACACCTCTCATATAGTGCCTACATGGACCTTTGTGGGACATCCAAACTATAGAAATAGAGCAGTCTAATTTGGAAAGATAGTGAAATCATGCAGTCTTCAAGCCTTCCTGAAGGAGGAGATACACACTTTAAACACATTCAGAACAAATCATTATGAAGATAGTAGTGCTTATTTGTGTTTAGCATCATTGCAAATTAAGCTCTGTACATGATTCACAAGATATTTCCACATGTATTCTTCATTTCCTCCATGTTCTGTAGGCCATTCTAAGTAGTGTGTATGTTTGCATGTGTGGGAGTGTGTGTATGGTTTCCTCTACTGGCTGTCAATGGGCCATGTTATCATTCATTGTTTAGTTAATACCTGCTTAATTCTAGATTGACTTCCTCTCTTTCTCTCTCTCTCTCCATTCATTCATTTGTTTATTTATTGAGGTGATTTCATACTGTGCCATTTGGGCTGGTCTTCAATTCCTGGGCTCAATGGGTCCTCCTGCCTCAGTCTTCTGAGTAGCTGGGTCTATACTTATAGGCCAATGAAGCTAGCTAGGTTGACTTTAAAATAAACAGCTACAAATACCTATAAAAATAATCCACATATCTTGGCATCATGTCTGTAAAATATTTCAAATAATTTAGTTCTTATAATAAGTGTCGATTAATTTTAGAGTGTGTTATGGTTTAGATATTAGGTACCCCCCAAAGTACAGGTGTGAGACAATACAAGAAAACTTAGAGGATGAATGATTGGGTTATGAAAATTAATCATTGAATTAATTCTCTGATAGGATTTGACAGAATGGTAACCATAGGCAATTAGGGTGTAACTGGAGGAGGAGAGTCATTGAGGAAAGCCTTTGGATTGTATATTTGTTGAGCTGAATTTAGCCTCTCTCTGCTTTCTGGTGTGATATCCTGAGCCTCTTTCCTCTGCCAAACTCTTCTGCCATGATGTTTAGCCTCACTTGAGCATTGAGAAATAGAGTCAGATTGTTTGTGGACTGGGATCTCTGAAACCATGAGCTCCCAAATGAAATTTCCCTACTCTAAAATTGTTCTCCTCAGGTCTTTTAGTCACAGTAGTAAAAAGGCTTATTAAAACACAGTGTGAACATATTTTTGATTTTATAATTTCTTGATTTTGTTAATACTTTAAAAATCTTTAAAATTTTCAGATATTATTTACAAAAGAAATAAACAATAGAAGGAACAATACAAAATTTCCTTTCTTCAAAATCTTAGGTAAGACACTAAATCTATCTGATTTCAGTTTTGTCAGCTATAAAATGAAGAGCTTTGAAGTATTCCTACCAACATTAACTTTTTGGTTTCATTATTACAGATTCATTTCATTTGGTCCAGATGTTACCTAAATAAATATATTCTAACACTTCTCATATCTAAGATTTAATAATAACAATTATGAAGAAGAGAAAAGTTAAAAAATTAGAGCATAAAATTTCTTATGGAATGAGTTGACAACCTAGGATTGACATTTTATAATTGTTTCTCTCTCTCCAAATATTACCTCTTACAAGTGTGCTTAGGAAATATTTTGTGACTGTAAAGAGCATGTTGATAGAATACTCATTTGCATACTATTTTATATGTGGATATTTTGGTGGCATCCTAGGCTTAATTTTATTCTGTTGGTTGCCTATTTTACAGAAATATAAAGTAACATTTTTTCAAGGAAGTTTCAATTAGCAAATCTATTTAAAACTTTATCAAGTTATATCTATCTGTAGATATCTATAGACATTTATCTATTTATCTAAAGTTTTATTTAAAAAAAGTATTGGAAGATTTCTGTTGTAAAAATGTGTGAAATGTTTTTCTGCAATCAAAGAGCCTGTTCACATACATTTGTGCATTTATACAAAATGTGAAGGGGTGACAGTGTCACTGATGAATAATTCAAAAGTATATGGTACTATAATTCTACATCTATAAGGCCATCAGACCTGATTGGCTCACTCTGGCTACATACCTAAGGTATCTGGATTAAACTGTCATCACTTTTCACTGAATTTCAGAGCATTCTGACTAATTTGAAAGCATCAACAAGGATCAGAAATAAGAAGAAAGTTTGACATCAGCTTTGCCAGTATAGAATTTACTATGGAAATAGTATACATTGCAGGGCAGAAGCACATGACAGGTGTCATGGAACTGATGGTGCAAGCTGGGAAAAGTGGGAGAAGACGGATAAGATGGTTACAAACTACAAAATATAAGAATCTATAACTTGGAAAATCTAGAAGAAACCAATATCCTATCTTAGGAGATTCAGAATCAAGTATGCCCCATGCTGAGAAAAGCAGTACATATATATAAGTGACAAACACATCAGTCAGTGAGAGTTTGTTGAAAATGACATTGTTCCAGGTGAGATTAATGAAACAATGAGTAATGCTGAGAAATATAAGGAGAACAAAAGACACAGGCAACCTTACAATCAATTTATTGGAAATTTATGAAAACAAGTACATGTGTAGATTTCAAGGCTGAACAGAAAATAGTACTCATTGTGACCATTGTATATCCAGCAATATTTTTAAAAATATTTTGCCCATGGGAGAATATCATAGAGGTAAGTACTTCATAGAATTAAAAAAATAGGAGAAACTTAATTAATAAGTACAAATTGAAACAGGAATTTGAAAATTTGGGTTCATTTTAAAGTTGAGGTAATTGAGGAGCAGATACTAAGTAAAAGTTAATCTCACTGATAATTTATGGCAGAAATATTATTAATATTCAGGACCACCAGAAACAAATATCTACATTTGTTTTTATTAATTAAATAATCTCCCACATTTAGACCTAATATGAAATGGACTTTTTAAAATTTAAATTTTAAAATGATAATATCCATTCCAGGAAAGTGGAAATTTGCAACTTCAATAGAAACCAAACAAGTATAACTAATGTTTTTCCTGTTTTTTTTTTTTTTTTTTTTTTAAGGAGGTGGTACCAAGAATTGAACTCAGAGGCACTTGACAACTGAGTAACACCCCCAACCCTATTTTGTATTTTGTTTAGAAACAGGGTCTCACTGAGTTGCTTAGAACCTTGCTTTTGCTAAGGCTGGCTTTGAACTCAGGATCCTCCTGCCTCAGTCTCAGAGCCTCTGGGAATAGAAGCTTGTGTCCACTGTGCCTGGCTTTTATCTTTTAATTATACACATGTTCAAATAGGAAGCTTCTTTCTTGCTTATGTTATTTAATTTTGTAAGCTTGTTATCTTTCTCTACACATCTACTTATAGCATACTTCCTCCCTTTCATGAACATTTTCATATTCAATCATATATTTCCATAGCATTAGTTTGAAACATTCTTGAAATGACTTATTTTACTATTTGTGTTTTATTGGATACTTCTTATTTCCAAATTTTACTAACAATGCTCTGATGAACATGTTTTCAGTCACAACTTTGTGGTTGTGTCTTCTTACTTTCTTGTAATAAATTAAAAAAAAACAGATTTGTTCAGTTAAAAGCATATTTATTTTTTAGGTTTTTGATATGTTACTAAATTTCCATAAACTTTACCTATTTATACTCTCATAGGATGTTACAGCACCCATAAACCTATCCATATTATTGTAAAACTGGATAAAAACTCTATTTATAGAAAGGCTATGTTAGTCTTATGTAAAAAAAATATTATATCAGAGACTCAGTTAGCATTTATTTGATTATTGGTGATGTTGGGAACATTTCATTAGTTTGTTGGTATTTTGTATATCTTCTTTTATTAATGTATTAATTTATGTCTGCCTGTTTATCTATTGGGGTTCCAAATTCTTTTAAAAACAGAACTTTTATGTATTAAAAAGCCTTTTCAATATATATTTAACCTTCCCAAGTCCAGTTTCGATTTTTTTGTGAGTGTAATTAAATTTATTATCAGATAATTTATGTTTGGTGTAGTCAAATTTGTATAGCCTTATTTTGTGTGTGTGTGTGTTTGGAAAAGATATCAGTACAGTTAAATTAAATATCTCTATCTGCATTTTCTAATATTTTTATGCTTTTCTAAATAAAATTTTAAGAGGCTTGTTCTGTTATAGTAAGATATGTATTCTCCTCATAATATTGTTAGGCAATGTAACAAATAGTCAAGATTGTTGAGATCTCATATAGTATTTTGTTTACTTTTTTAATTTATATAATTTTATGTTGTTTTATGATCCAAATGTGCTTATATATTTTATTTATGCACAATCACTAAGTAACCACTCTTAACTTTTCTTAAATGAGTGATAAATCCTAGATTATAAGGGAGGCAAAACAGATAATTTCAGTAATTTTAATAAAATGTAGTGTGCTATGCACATACTTGGAGAAAGGTTTGTTCTCTGATCAGTAGACATGTAATCTCAGGTCCCATATGAAGTACACACTATTAATATCCTGACTTGCAGATTATGAAAAACAATGAAACTGAAGCAAAGAGTCACACAGAAGCTGATAGAAGTAAGATTCAAACCGACGCCAACCAATACCAGTGGCTATTAATCATTACAACATATTTCCCCCTAAATAAAGAAGAAGGGGGCAGAAAGGGGAGGGGTGAGGAAGAGGAGTCAATGAAGAAGGAGAGATGTGGGAGGGAAAGGAAGAAAAGAAAATAAGTAAGAGCAAGGATATATTTTTCAGTAATGTTTCTTCTCTTCCTCTCTATCCCAAAGACCTTAAAGAGAAACATCAAAGCAGTTAAAATGAAAAGCAGAGCATACTCACAAGTAAATTTGGTCAAAGATAAAGATAAACATTTGCTAAAACAGGCTAGGCATTGGTCATCTTTTTTAACAAAAGGTGCTTAAATGTGTAATGATTGGGGTGATATCAGATTTAATCCTTTCTGTAAATATCACAATAGATATTTCAATGTAATGAACTGCTTTGGGCCAGATGAATATTTTAATGCATCAGCACCAGATGGACAGTGATTAGAGAGTTGCTAAATATAGAATCTCACATCAGTATTTGTAAAACACATTTCTACTTGAAAACAACAATATTAATACACCACTCTGCAAATTATAAACTTCAACATATTAAAAATGTCAGCAGTTAATTTAAAATTCTCATGTAAATATGTATATACACACATATCACAACATGAACACACACTTTTTAGAGATTCAAGTACACATTTTACATACACATTTCATAACTCAGTATTCTAAATATTGTTAATAACATGGTGTTTCTAATTTGCCATTGCCTTTAGGTAACTGAAATTTCCTAAATACATAATAATTCTATAGGATAACTCAATTAGAAGCCAAAGTGAGGAAACAATGTCTAATACTAAGATTTTTCAAGTTGGAAGAAAGAGGAAGTTCAGAAGGAAGATAGGTGAATGACATGTTGAATATGACTTACTGTCCACATGGAAAGTCGTTAGGTAAATAACAGCAGTTGCACTTATTTCTTATTTATAAATTTAATATAAAATTCCCCCCTTACTGTTAGCAAGTTTGCATTCTGAGTGATACACAAGCTGGTGGCCTGGAGTGACTAGATTATGCATCTACTTTTACATTCTAGGATGTGGGTTCCACCCAAATGTTTTCCCAGGCTGTTGCAAAAGTGCATACAATTTTCTAAAAGATTTGCACTTTCTTCACCCCAGGTATTAAAAAATACAAAAGCTATTTGCAGAAGGATTGGGAGTATCTGAGCTCTTTAGATATTTTCTTTTCTGAAGCTTGTTTGAAATTCAGGTCAGAAAAGCTAGTGTAATATTAGAATTGAAAAGAGCAACAGTGTTTTGACATTGTATATCTTGGCATAAACCTTGCCTCATTCACAGTGTGAGATGTCATGAAACTCAACTCAGCATAACATAAAATCAAACGGGTTAAAGGAGTTCAAATTTCAAACATCCAGGTATCTATGGTGTCCAGCATTTAGTAATGGAAGGAGGTCGGGAAAGAATAATATCGTGCTGTTTCTCATTCTACATCCAGCATTTATCTTCTACTTGATATGTGCCAAGAAAGGTGTCAAAGACATACACATATAAAATAATAAAATACATTTCTTATTCTTCAGAAGGGAACAATCTAGCAACAGGCATTCGAAGAAAAATCAGACACTAAACTCCTGCATTTTATATGTATTGCTTTTCCTAACATTAAACACATGAATTTGATTATATTATCATTTTGTACATGTGGAAAGATGTCCCAGAATGTTATTTAATTATATATGGTACTTTGATATGTAGAAAAGACTGCCCTCACCAAAAAAATCTTATGCTTTTAGTTATAACATCCTCTCTCCAGCTACTAATTGAGGCAACCTATCTGAGGAAATAATTAATTCTCAAATATATTTTTGTGTAACTGTATGCAAATAACTTTTCAGTGAAAAGGAGGGATGTATGTAATTATACCCTGAAACTATTATTGTTTTGTTCTTGCCTGGTGATAGTGATGCATGGAGTGGTTTTTTAACTGGGCTTTTAGAAACCAGTTGAGCAGTATTTTCCAGAAAAAGAAAACGGCATTTAAAAAGCATAACATATTCACAGAATCACAATTGACTTCTATTATACAGAAGACAGACAAAAAAAAAAAAAAAAAAAACTAAGATCATACAAGAAATATCGAGGGGATCACCTGTGAAATCATTGTAGACCATTTAAAGAATTTTTTTTGGATAGGAAATAAGGGGGTCAAGATATAATTTTAATATCAGAAAAGGATAAAAATATCTACATATATTAACATTATATATATTTTAAATTTTTAAACATGCAATGTGATTTTTTTACCCTAATGCTGTATTTATGTGCAAACATCTTAGCATCATTGAGTTACACAATAAAGATAGCAGGTATTCAAGGGTTCCTAAGGAGAGAATGGTTTGGTTTGGGATCAAACTCTCAGTGAAAGGAACAAGGATGAGAGGGAAGACAAGAAGGAGAGGTAGGTAGAGAGAAAGGGCAGAAGATGCAACCCGGGTGGTAAGCATATTTCAATTTTGGTAGAGAAACCCTTCGTAAGTATAGCATTTTACTTGCAAAAGAAGTTTCCTTTGTGAAAGTGGGTGTAGTAATGTCTTTGAAGCTTTTACAGTTTAAACGAGATCAGAAACAACTCCATCATTTTTAGGACAAATGCTATGTCAGCAAGGAAGGCTTTTGGGGATCCTTGCCTTCTTTTACTTTCTGTTTCACTGGTTTGATACAGAAGTATTGCTACCCTTACCTGCTACTTCCCCTCCCAAGGGAGGCTTTTATAGCACCAAGTGAAACCTGATGCTACTACATGCTGTTCTCATGTTCCCAGCATTTTAAACTTCATTCTTAATTCTCTGAAAGTGCTTATCTTTCTACTAACATGTTGCTAGTGACATGTTAACACTGAATGTCCTTTATAGCCATGGATTTATATATTTGTTTATGGTGCTTATTCTTGGATTTTTAAAATGATCTTCATGTAAAAAGTACACAAATTTGGGTGAATTTTCCACATCTATTGTAGGGTAGTATATATTGCTAACTGATATAGAAGAAGAAGAGGAAGGGCAAGTGAGTATACACCTATTTTGAATATTCTCTCCTTGCTCACCACTTTCAGCTGAGTGGCATTTTAAGCCACTGGCTGGTGTTGGCAACAGAAAGCATGTTCACTTGGTGTAAAAATCAAGTGCCGGTGCCAATTTACATTTTGGTGATTTTATTCCACTAGTTTGTGTAATACATATGGAAAAAATACACAGTACAAATATTGTAACAGAAGCCAGCATGTGCTTACAGGAAAATGTTAGGAGATTTTAAAAGATATATAATATGAAAGGGCAATTTCTCTTGCCTCACGCCTACACTTGTTACTCAGCAACTGCCAACTCTAAGATTTTAACTGTGTCCATAAATATACCATGTATCTATATTCATAACATCATTAGTGAGTCTATTCACTGAGGACTTTTTAAAAAAATCTATGATTGGAAATGTAGTATATATCTGTTTTCGCAGCTGTCTCTATTCACTTAAGTCTCCATCTTAGTAATTGTCCAACACCAGTACAAAAATTGACTCAGTTTTTCTGACTTTTTAAATATTTAAAAGTTTTTAATTTGAAATCTATTTTAGTGTAGGGTAAAAATAAAAATCAACTTGTATAGTTTCCCTGAGAAGAATGCTCAACTGGATGATGTGTATTTGTAAATAGAAACATAATTATTTACCCTGAATTTATTAACAATTTATAACTATGTATTTCAATAAAATATTATTATTTATAATTGATTCAATTTAATATAATAGCAGGTAATTTTTACTGGAAATGGCCATTAGTTTATTTTATGGGATGATTTTTTTTTGAGACATAAATCTTATAAGGAATTATCTTAAAACATTTAGTTGCATTGAACCAACCTTGCATTTCTGTAATTAGTGCTATAAGGCCATATATAATTTTCTTTACTCTGGTATTGAATTATGTTTGTTAATATTTATTGATTTTCCATTATTAATCATGACAAGTTTGTTTAATTCTATTTAATTTATTTGTTATTATCTCGAGACTGATTTTGAGTGAATTAAATCACAGAACAAAATTATTTAGGGATATCATTGGATATCATCTTTTCTTAAAGGCTTGGTATTATTTTTCTGTGAAGTACTTGGGACCTAATTGGGCAATTTTTTATAATTAATTATTAATTTTTATATTGATTATAAATTATTCATAGATATTGTTGTTTGGAAACTTATTAAAGTCTTATTTAGTACTCAATAATATGATATTGATTTTTATGAATGCTACACAAGCACTAAAAAGTGGCAGTCTGTGCTCATCGAACACACATTTAAAATGTATTAATCATGTCAATCTAAAGACTTATGTTTCAAGGTCTTAAATGTCCTCATTAATTTTTAGACAATTCCATCAAAAAGGACCTCAAAAAGATTAAAAAGATTAATTAAATTATTGGCAAATGATGTATTTTTATTTTCTCTATTACCATTATTTATTCTGTACTAAATAGTGATCTATTTAATTAGGTGCATACACATTGATTATTTTAAGATATTCAAGGGTAACTCAATCACAATTTTTTATGAATGATAGAATGATGCTTTTCAGTTGCACAAGACAGATTTATTTTTTAAAATTCAGATAGATATCTTATAATTGTATCTAATCCTGCTGATTATTTCTTATTACATTTTTGTATTCTGGTACATACTTGCACCTCTAGATTCATTTAATTTTACAAAAATGTTTTTAATTTTTATATTAGTATATTTTACTTTTACTTCTCAGTGGGCTTATTTTTTAAATAAGTTTTTTTTTTCTGAATTCTACAACTCATAATTCTTCCCCATTTCATTAAATTCAGCACCACCTTGGGGCTTTCTTTGAAAGGACCTTTTCTTTCATGCCAACTAACTATTTTCTGAAAATATTTTATGTATATTTGATTTAATTTTAGCTATACATTCTTGATTCTTTAGGTGTTATTTATACAAGCATGTTTGGACATGCTCCCATAGCCAGCTTATGCAAGTATCTACATTTAATTACAAAACTAAAAAAAATTAAAAAAAAAAAAATTTTGAAGTTTGGTTTGATCATGTTGAATTGAGTTACCTCTGAGATTGCAATTTCTGCTGTCCAGAAGACATGTGAACATGTAGGGTGAAAAAATACTTCAACAAACAGGGTCTCACATGCCTATGCATAAGCCCGGGAACTGGGAAGACTGAGGTAGAAGGCTTGCCCTATTGAGAACAGCCTCAGTAACTTAGCAAGACTTAACAAAAACTGGGATGTTGCTCAATGGTAAAGTTCTCCTGGGTTTGATGCTCAGGACCAGTAAAATAGTAATAATAATAATACTACTAATAATAATAGTACTAATAAGTATTTAGATAAAATTTATGCAAAAATGGGACATTAAGAATTAAAAAAAAAAAAGCCAGGCACAGTCACTCACACCAGTAATCACAACAGCTCAGTAGGTAGAAGCAAAAGAATCAAGTGTTCAAAGTCACCCTCAGCAAAAGTGAAACTCTAAGCAACTCAGTGAGACCCTGCCTCTTAATTAAAAAAAAAAAAAATAGAGCTACAGATGTGACTCAGTGGTCGAGTGTCCATGAGTTCAATCCCCAATTATTCCCCAAAATATTTCAAATAGAAAAAAAAATAATAATTCAGAAGACAAGTATGTTTCTTGGAAGAAGAAATGGTGAACAGTTGTTTGTAGAAAATCTAGTTAAGTAATGAATATTCATGATTGAAATGACAGAGATGTTAGAGGTTAGAATGAGTAAACTTCAAGGAGGTAATAATGTAGTTTATATATATGTTGTAATATGAAATTTAAAGTCTTTCTGAGTCATAAGCTCTGTATCTGTAGAAGATAATTTAAAAAACAGAAACTCTCAATGCACTGAAACTCAAATACATAATAATAAAAATTTGCTTGAAATCTCCTACCTAAACCAAATAATTATTTGTCATGATTTTCACACTTTTACCAAAATTTTATGTGGGTGAATTTTTTAAGCATCCAAAGTCTAGAATATTTGAGAGTGAAAAGAATATTGAAACAGTTAAATACAAAGCAGAATATTCCTGGGCAACGGGGACACGTGGTCAACTAATTTTTAGGTCCTCAGTACAATCCACTGTTAGTGGAATGGGCATATCAGATGGTAATAATTTGATTTCATCCTTAGTTAATGTAAGTGATCAACACCTGCTCTTTTTAATATTTGTTCTTTTTTAAACATACATGACAGTAAAATGTATTTTGATATATTGTCCATATATAGGGTATTACTTGGGATCTCATCCTTGTGGTTGTACATGATGTGGTGTAGGGGGCTTCCAGGAACAGGAAGGAGCTGAGCACATACCATTAGCCTTGAGCAATGAAGGTGTGGAACTGGTTTCCACTCACAGTTAGAAAGGAATTACAGCTCTAGGAGTGGGTGTCACCTAATGGAAGAGGACTACACTCCCCTGAAACCCAATCCCTTGTCTCATTTGGGTGGAAATTTCTTGAGTGTCTTTCCCCCCCCCCCCCCAATAAATAGGGTTTCAGGAGCGTGTGCTCTTTTTCCTGACTCTCTTGCCTCCTTTGTGAGAGCTGAGGTCAAGGAGCCAGCACTTAACCCCAAGAAAAAAGTACTTTCTGTCTCTGGATGGTTATTTAGTAACCAGCCCAATTCACCTGTAGTAACCCTGACTGATTCAGTTTTGTGTTGCAGCAATGTGCAGTTTCACTGTGGTGCATTCCTATGTAAAAATAGGAAATTTATGTCTGATTCATTCTACTGTGTTTCCTATTCCCATCCCCCTCCCTTTTCTTCATTCCCCTTTGTCTAATCCACTGAAATTCCGTTTTTCCCCTAACTGCCCCCACCTTATGTGTTAACATACACATATTAGAAAGAACATTGGCTGTTGTTTTTTTTGGGATTAGTTCATTTCACTTAGCATAATAGTCTACAGTTCCATCCATAAACCAGAAAAAGTCATAAAGTCATTCATTTTTGTGACTAAATAATACTACAATGTATATATGTAGCACATTTTCTTTATCCATTCATCAGTTGAAGGGCCCCTAGTTTGGTTCCATAGTTTATCTGTTGTGAATTGAGCTGCTATAAACATTTATGTGGCTGCATCACTAGGGTATGCTCATTTTAAGTCCTTTGAGTATATAATGAGGAGTGGGATAACCAGATCCAGTGGTGGTTCCATTCTAAGTTTTCTGAGGAATTTCCATACAGCTTTCCACCACCTCTTAATACACTCAGGTCTTTTCCTTATGTTACATAAATCTACTGATATTTGGTTTCAAAGCAGACTTTCCTGCCACAACAAAGGTAGAAGTGACTTAGTTCTCAAACCATGTCTTTGTCAGTGCAAATAGGTTAATTGTACACATGCATACACACACACACCTACACACACACACACACACACACACACACGTGCTTATCATGAGTGGATGAAGCTTAATTGCTGACCAAGAATATATGAGGCCAGAGATCTTGGCATATTCCAAGAATAATGAACACAGCAGCAGTGCATGAGCAAAACTTCATGAAATCCAATTTTGGCACCAGTGATCCAAATTTCTTAAAGGATAGCTCCCATCATTGCCTACATAGGCTACTAAGCATCCTCTTCATTCCCATGAAGCACTGAGAAATTATATGCCACCTTCATCCTCATCATTGATGCTTCTTATCATTGTATGAATTGTCACAGGTCAAACATTTTTTTTTCCTGAAGCTTTTTCCACATAGACTATGGCGATTTTAAAATCTAAACAAATGTTCATTTTCCTTTTCCTCAGTCCTCTATTCATTGCACATATTTTAAGTTCTCATTCTTGTCTCATTTATTTATGAAAGGAGAGCAGGCCAATAAAGTCGGAGATTTGGGCTCCTTTTTTATTGCATTCTTGGTAGTTCTTATCCCCAGCCAGACTTGCTAAGTGACAGACAGCAACAGTGAAGGTAATAAGATTATCTTGATTCTAAACCAAAGTAAACAGGTTATAATAAAAATATGGAATTGAATAGATGACAAACTAAATTCTCTCTCTCTGAAAGCAATTATTTCTGAACCTCAGATTTAATCATCTGCAATTCTGAAGGCCTACGAAAGTGCTCATTTTTTGGTTCAATCAATTTAAAACAGAAATCCGCAGGACAGTGTACACAGCAGCTAAGGGAAAAAAAACATGTTTCTTTGCTCTGAACAAATAACACATATCTCTTGTAATACTTATTGGCTTTCAATTTATTACAACAATAACTCTATTATGAAATCACCTATATCATCAAATTATGACTCTGCTGACGAGTATGACTATATTTTTGTGCAGTAATACAAAGGCAAATGAATAAGTAAGATAGTGCCTTTCCCCAGGGAGATGGAGATAAGTCCCATCAGGCAGTTATTTATTTAAAACAATTTAATCTCTGTTTAAGGATTTTTTTAAGTAATATGTTTAAGTGTAGCCGTATGTTAGATCAATAGTAAATATTTGTCTGTTTTTTAAAAATTGGCTTTCTGAGAAATTCAAAGTAGAAATTAAATCCAGTGTATTATAATTGTGTTATGCTATGTGACAATTCTTTTTTTTTAACTATGTGAGAATTCTAAGTAGAAATGGGTCAATATATGGTTCTCATATACCAGAGCTAAATGTTATACTACTTTTAATCCCCAACCAATAAATAACTATCATTTTCATTTTCAGCTTCAGGTAAAAGTAAACTCAGTGTTGAGAAATATTTATATGACTTTACATTTAAAAATGACAAAGTCAATTTTCACCCATCTGTCAATCATATTCCAAAACCCAGAAATATTCCACTATATTACCCCTACTTATGTTATATTATAGACTGAATCCAAAATGTACTTTTTAAATTTATATATTTATAGGTGATCTTATTGTAGCTTCAAAACAACCTTACCCATCAGGTACTATAAGCCCATTTTTTATGTATGCAGAAAAACAGAGGCACAGATAAAGTGATCTGTGCAAATTGAGATGAGAAATCTGATTTAAACTCAGCCTGTAAACCTTGAGGCTTTTTGTTGAATTACATCTCTTTTTAAAATTTATTTATTTAAGTTTTTAAAACATGATAGCAGAATGCATTTCAATTCATAGGGCACATATAAAGCACAATTTATCATGTCACTGTTTATACACAAAGTAGAATCACACCATACATGTCTTCATAGGGTAATGATGAGCATCTCATTCCACCATCTTTCCTACATCCATGTGCCATCTCTTCCCCACCCTCCCCTTTGCCCTATCTAAAGTCCCTTCATTCCACCCATGCTCTCCCCCAAACTCCATTATGGATTAGCATCCACATATCAGAGAAAATATTCAGCATTTTTTGAGGGGGGATTGGCTTACTTCACTTAGCATAATATTATCCAGCTCTATTCATTTACCTGCAAATGTTATGATTTCATTTTCTTTTAATGCTGGGTAATATTCCATTATGTGTATATACCAAAGTTTCTTTGGCTGTTCATCTACTGAAGAGTATCTAGGTTGGTTCCACTATTTAGCAATTGTGAATTGTGCTGCTATAAACACTGATGTGGCTGCATTACTATAGTATACTGTTTTTAAGTCCTTGGGGTATAAACCAAGGAGTGGGATAGCTGGGTCAAATTGTGGTTCCATTCCAAGTTTTCCAAGTAATCGCTATACTGCTTTCCATATTGGTTGCACCAACTTACAGCCCAACCAGCAATGTATGAATGTGTCTTTTTTTTCCCACATCCTCACCAACACTTACTAATATTTGTATTATTAATAGATGCCATTCTGATTGGAGTGAGATGAAATCTTGGAGTAGTTGAGTAGTTTGGATTTTCATTTCTCTAATTGCTAGGGATGTTTATGAGGTTTTCATGTATTTGTTGATTGATTGTATATCATCTTCTGAGAAGTGTCTATTCAGTTTCTTATCCCTTTAATTGATCAAATTGCACTTCTTATTTTAGCACAATTAGGTAAATACAGAATGCATTTATAATATAGTTATTCTTAGGCAAATTTATTTATTAATAAAAGTTGTGATTAAATACTTGATTCATCACATTGAAAGTGAAGAATAAGAGTAAAAATAATCTACAAAGTGATGTTATTGTTTGTGTTCTTCAGTTGAACTTGAATTAAGCAATAAGTAGTAGGTGTGCCAAGATTATGTAAACAGGTGAATGTCCAAATTTCTCATTATCATCTTGGGTCCTTAAAATCACAAGTTTTCATTATTAGTTTTATCAGAAATCAAAGAGGTCCACAGCTGGGAAGTTTTGAATCAGTATATGTTTATTTTCTTGGTATGGGAATTCATGCTTGGAGAAGGAAGGTGACTCTACTAAGATTTAAATTTATAAAAGCATAATTATTTTATGTATATGTATAGATTTTTTCTTATTAACTATACATCAGAGTAGAAAGCATTTTGACATTTTATTTACATGTGAAGTATAACTTCTCATTCTTCAGGTTGTACATGATGTAGAATTACAATGATTGTGTACTCATATATACACATCGGATAGTAATTTCAGTTCATTCTACTATTTGTCTTATCCCCATTCCCCTTATATTTCATTAATTTACTTTGTCTAATCCAATGTACCTCTATTCTTCCCTACTCCCACCCCTTATTGTGAGTTAGCATATGAATGTCAGAGAAAATGTTAGGCCTTTGTCTATTGTGATTGTGTTATTTCACTTATAATGATATTCTCCAGTTCCATCCATTTACCAGAAAATGTCATAATTCATTCTTCCTTATGGCTGAGTAATATTCCATTGTGTATATATACCACATTTTCTTTATCCATATAATGCAGATTCAAATTCTCTTAAACTTGAAAAATATAGCCAAATATTCAGTGGCCACAACATTACTTCAATTATGATGATACCTATAAGAAAATGCTTCTATAATTTCTTGTATGTCTTTCTCTTCTCATTTGAATGCTCTGAATTGTCTAGAGCTGTTCCACTCATTTCAGAGTTTTCTGTATTTTCTATTTGGGCTATAAATATAACTGGCAACTATAATATTGGGTTATATAAGTGCTATCCAGAACTACAAAAAATATTCACTTTAAATGATACACAATGGAAAAGGCAAGATAATGATTGGAAGATGGTTTAAATTGTGAAGGACAGGTATACAGAGAAACATAAAAGAAATCAAATTTATAAGAGAATGAGTCTAGTTTGGTGATGGATGTATATAAGAAAACAAAATTGTTCAAATGATTGGAAGATGGTATTTGTTGCTTAGATACATGTGTTCCACAGTTGTGATGGTTTCAATCTTTCTCTCAAAAGTAAATTTTGTTATGTTTTTCATGAGAAAGTGGAGACACATGATGCAGGACTAATCCTAAGGAAACCTGAATAAGACAAAGTACATGGCGATATAATGCTTAGCATAAGACACATATTATTCTATGTCCATTATGTATATTAACTTATTTAACCTCAGAATAATACCTGAAGATTTTTATTCTGTCACCCCCAATTTATAGATGAATATCTCCAGCACACAGTTTACCCAGCCTGTATTTTTCTACAATCTTTTTTTTCATTTTTCTTGAACATTTTTGGAACATTAAATTTTAGGTCCCACCACTTAATCTTTACAGAATTCTGTTTTTAAACAGATAAGTATTATCTTTTCATCACCTAGCAGTTTAAATATGTTTTATAGATAAAGCTGAAACTGACAGCAGATGGTGGTTGGAGGCAATCCAGTATTTTCCCTTCTTCATTGATGTATTAGCAGGTTTTTTTTTGTCTTTTCCCTTACTAAACATTCTTGTTCCATTAGAACAATTTTCCAAGACATTTAACTAATGAAGCTGTTTTTACAAACATATACTTGGTATGCCTATATACATATGTAAATAAAACAGATTCGGGCCGTAAGTAATAAATGGTTAATCAACCATTCTGTTCTCATATTGTCCCCACGGAATGCTTTTACCTTTACCATCCTTAGCCTTCAAATGATGTAAAGTGTGAGCATTGGTTAGTAATGACTTTATTCTTTAAGGACTCTAAAGGTTACATGAAGCATGACTTCTTCATTTTAGAGGACAGGAAAAGGTCCTCAGCTAATTAGAAATTTTCTAAAGTTCAAATGCTAATAAGATTGAAAACACATAACATTCTTTGTCCAGCCATATAAACACAATCACAAGGTTTGGTACAAAGCTATGACCACAGAAATATTTGATGTCTCAAAACTTCAAAGAGTAAATTCCTAAAAATAAAAACAAACATATAAAACAAAAGCTCAAGGTGATGCTCTGAAATAGTTTTACAATGTTTTAAAATCGGAACAGCTGCTAAGATGTGTGCACATGATTGAATAATTATTAGATATGATGGGTTCATTTAAAATAAGAAAAAATCTTGAACTTTTACCCTCAGACCATATTTAAATTGGTAATTTTCTAAAATCATGTTTGTGAGTATTGTAAACTAATAATATAATTTATAAAAAGTAACCTAGTGATGACATGGTTTAGGCCTTTGTTGGATGAAGAAAACATTTGATGGGAAGTTGAAAAATGCTTACAATTTCATTTAGAAATCTCACAACAAACATTTGAATCCCCACAAAGTGAAATAAATTCTTTACTAATTTTAAACTATTAGGTTGTAATTTAGTTTTAGATATAACATGATGCATAACAAGACACTTGAACTACTATTTGTTAAAAAAATACTTGTTTAATGTATCCTATGTGCAATGGATTTAAGTAAATTCCTAAATAACCAGATAATACAAGATAAAACATGTTCTGTATATAATTATCTTAAAATAATTGCCAAAGTAGTAAGTGGAATACATTTTTAAATGTTTATCGTTTGTTTACATTCAACATCATTATTGTTGCATTAGTGTGTAATAGTTCCTATGCATTTAATTCTGAATAAATTTCATTTTGTATTTTTACTGTTATGAGAAAAACAGAGGCAGCTGTTCCTTTTTTTGGTAAATATAAGTCAAACTGCTTGTTATGGTTATATTTAGATAATACTTGGGTTAATAGCCCCAAAACAAATGAGAATGTATATTCAATTTTCTTCAAGAATATTAGTGTATGCTAATTCACTGTGAGTTGGTATTTTGTTTTGGAATTTACATCTATTCAAGAAGATACTCTACAATTTGATCTAGTATTTTTCTCAATGTTAAAATATGGAAGAAAACTTAACCTTTCTGGACCTATTGCTGTACACTTATCTGGAGAAAAATGCAGAAGCCTTTTAAAATTACTTTATATTTTATGCAAAACTCATGCTTTACAAAGGCTGACACCATAAACTGAGAACATTTATGTTGATTTCTAAAAGATAGTGTCTTTCAAGTCTAAAACAGTTGAAAGAAATGCTGAATTTAACTTAGAAATTGGGTAATATTGAATGGCTTTTTTACATATAAAATATTCTCATTACCTATGTCAGTTATCCATTGCTACCTACCTACATAAATAAATAAATAAATAAATAAATAAATAAATAAATAAATAAATTTATTAATTAAAAGGCCCACAATTGTCCTTCATTCTTTAATGGGAAATACCAATTAGTGAATGTAATGCACAGGGAGAGGTGAAGACCTGGTGCCTGAGACAGTACCTACCACATGAAGACTGGCATCCATGTACTATCAGCAAGTGGATGGTGTTGATAAAAAACAAAATTCTTTTGAATTTTAAATAAACAGAAAAAAATGGAAGTAATTAAAACAAAAGTACTTCTATTCACAAAACTCAAGTGGTTTGATTGAGTAATCTTAAAGACATGATGTTTTGAAAAAATAGTCTATAAATTTATATTTTATATTAAGATGTTGACTATTTCAGTCATAATTTTTAAGCATCATTACCATGAATTTTCCATAAATGTTGCAGCAAAATTTTATTAGGAAATTGTGTTCTTTTATTTTTTAAGAGTTATAACAGCCCATTCAGTGTTACTGTATTGTCAGGCCCTATCCCATAAGCAGTTTGAACTTGACCAGCTCTTGCAACAGTTGCCAACTGTTGAAAACATTTAAAGTGTCTTGCTTTCTTTGTGTCTGTTCTTAATGCTCTTATCTCATTCTCATCTCAACTCAGTTTATGGATTATATCTTCCTTTTTATTTCCATATTTCAGGTGTTGGCCCTCAATTTTGTGTTCAGAGTCTTGTCATCATATTTGTTCCATGTACTTCAAATGCACCCCCAACCTTAATAGCTCTGAAATCTTTATCACAAATAAAACATCTCAGTTCACTTGCCAGTGTTTTACTCCTATTTTTCTCTACCCTTTCTCCATTCACAACCCAAAGCTGTACTCATGTTACTTAATTGTATCAACATTTGGTCTACTTCCTAAGCATTAATCCTAATTTACATTTCATTTCTCCTTCTCCTTCACCTTATGGATTCATTAAAACCCAATTCTACAGGTAAAATAGTTTCCAACCCATTTCTAGGGCCTGTCTTTCATTATTCATACTGGATTGCTTAATAATTGGGCCACCATATTTCTTCTTTTTCCTGTTTGGTATAATACCTCACCTTTGCTGTGAGGAATATTAACTTTTGTTATTATATTTAACTATTATCACATGTCTAATGTCAATGCTTTTCATGAGTTTCTCAGTGTAAAATAAAAGAATGTCTTAAAGTTCTTTGTACGACAAGGCACTTCATGATCTGAAGTTATATTCTCAGCATTTTTAATTATTTTCAATTGAGTCTCAAGGAAAAGTGACATGGTTCTTTCTTTCTTTCTTTCTTTCTTTCTTTCTTTCTTTCTTTCTTTCTTTCTTTCTTTCTTTCTTTCTTCCTTCCTTCCTTCCTTCCTTCCTTTCTTTTTCTTTCTTTTTTTCTGAATTTGTCTCTTCATATCCAAGAAGATTCTATGTATATGACTCTTCATTAGCCATGCCTTAGTTTAAGTTTTGTACCTTGTTATAAATGTATTGCATCCTGTAACAGTCCACTGGCTTTTCTTATTTTTAATGATCTTGACAGCTTTAATGAGTACTCATCAGTTATTTTACAGAACATTCTTCAATTTTGACTGAAATAATTTTATTCCCCCAACTACACTGGGGTTGTGGATTTGGAAGAGAAAGACCAGGAAGACAAAGTATCATTTTAATAAAGAACTAAACACACATGTTATATACACAACTTAGCAATGACCGTGTTGACCTTGATATCTGGATAAGTCATGTTGACCTTGATACCTGAATATTGTCAGCATTCTCCAATTGATGCTTTCCCCCGTTTTCCATTGTATACTTATTGAAATTAATATGTGCTTCCCACATTTTAGGAATAGAGGATTAGCCTACAACTCTGAGTGAAAGTTGTCAAAATAAATTAAAAGGCATTCTCCTGTGTGAGAAAATTGTCCATTATTCTTCCTTAATTAATTTATAAGCCACTTATTTACATCAGTTTAGACTTAAATATATGTAATTTACAAAAAAAAAAATATAATACTGTTTTGTGTCTTTTCTTGCTCAAATTTCCCAGATTTGTTCAATGAGTGCTCCTATGGCTGGATTCTGTGTTGTGTTAGTATTCTAATGTCATTGTCTTTGTGTACATGGTATTTTTATTTATTTGTTTGAGCATTTCTTTGCTGTCTAGAGTTGAAGCTTCCCCAGACTCGTCTTGAAAATTTCCTGTCCATTTTCCAGAGTCAGACATTTTTACAGTGATCCCTGGTTCCTTTTATTTGAGAAAGGTGTTAGAAACCAAAATCTGGGTTCTAGGTGTGCTTATTGCTACTGGAAACTCACTATTTCCAGATAGAGGGAAAAGATTCACCTGTATACTCTAAACCATGTGTACATGCATATGCATAAATAGTCTGTATATAAACAACTTATCTGAGTTCATTCTTATGTCCTCAACTTTAATTCATTGCCTCATTAATCATTCTGCCCTCCCCTTGCTTATCTATAAAATTCTACCACAGAGTTCTTACCACCCATATGCTTAAGTGTTCAGTTATATTATACATTTATAACTAAGACAGAATTATTAACTTCTCCCTCTTGGAAAACAATGTTATTAACTGGAATATAAATCTATATGATTTTTTTTATTTATAAATGCTGTTACTTACATTAGCATCTTCCTAACCATTCCCTTCAATGAAATTGTACATTGTAATACAGTTGAATGGTTTAGTGACATTCTGTATCCATTCATGGATTCTTCAATTTCTGAGATTTAAAAAACAAGTTATTAAATTTACTGATTGTGTTGTGAAGTATTATAGGTTTTAACAAATACATAGTGTCATCAATCTACCATTGAAACATCTTACAGAACTGACTCATTATTCAAACAAACAAACAAACAAACAAACAAAAATCCCCTTGCTTTATCTATGTAAACATTCCTCTTCTCCTAAAGCTCAATGGTAAAGTAGAAAAAAAAATAGATGGTTCATTATAAGTACCTATACTCAAAAACAATTTCTAAAAATAAATATAATTCTCCATAGACAAAATACAGAAATATATGTTCTTTACTATAAGCAAAGGATTTTATTTTTCCAATTAGGTATACATAATTTTTTTATGTCACTAAGCATTTGAACAATATTTACTTTCTAATTGAGTGGATAACTATTTAACTATATTATTTATGGACACAATGAGACAATGTTAATGGTAAATATAATAAAGATCATATATAAAAAAAAGTACATGACATTACAATTCCTAAAATCACTACAAGTTTAGTAAGTCATTATTATTCCACTAATTGTACTAGATTCCTTACATCAAAATTCTTAAGGTATTTAATTGTCATTTCAGAAACTGAAATTATAACCAAGGGAATTTAAGGAATTTGACTAATATCACATTCTATTAATGGTCAGATCAGGATTTGGAGTTTCAAAATCAAGTTCATTTTGTACTTTAACAATTCATTCTTATGAAGTGTACATTTGATCATAGTTAAAATTGCTCAAATACAGTTAGATTTTATTACGCTTCCAAATCTCAAATACCTTAAAACACAGCTATGTGACATTATCTCTCTTTATTGAAAAGCATTTATTTTTATGTGGGGTACTGTATAGCAAAATGTGGTATAAATATCAAAATAAGCAATAAGGCATAAGAAAGATAAAGAGTAAATTCATCAGACCACACCATCATCTTACAAGATGATTCATTTCCTGATTTTCTTTTTTACTTCAGCTATAGCTATAAAATCAATTTTTTTCTGTAGTACCCTAAGGCATTTAACAAGTTATTCTCAATGTCAGTGCTTTTCTTCCCACATAGACCCATTCTTTTAGAAATAAAATTAGAGAGAGCAGAAGAAAGTGACTCAGAGATACTCAAATTTGTGCTATGTGAAAATTTATTCTCCAACCCATCTCCTGCCTCTCTTGCCAAGTTTCTGGACTTTCTTGTACTTTTTGCTGACTCCTTGGAATTTATATTCTTTTCTCCTACTCTTTCTGAGATGGAACTTGGATGGATGTCTACTTCCAACAGTAAATCAGTTGCTCTATGCACAAAGAACATTTGTTCCAGTAAATATTTTTCCTTCATTCCTGTACAAAGTAGGAGCCAAGAACTAGTTAAGCTTATGAAATGACATGAGGTTGATGCCACCGGAATGTTTTATGTTGATTGATAATGTGGGAGACGAACATTACTGAAACAGTGAGAGAAATATGATAGGCATTAGCTGTGTTGTTAAAAGATAGCTACCAACTTTCAAGTTACTAAGAGAACAAAAGAGAAAAGGCCATCAAAAGGAAAGTGTAATAATGTTAACACTTACATTGACTGAAAATTTGCTCACTTTCAGAATTATGGAGAAAAACATTGGATTCATTCTCCGATCCTAGTTTGAAGGGTGGAATAAACATTGTCATTGTCATATATTATGAAGAAACAGTGTGGCTTTTATATCCTGGCCCTACTATGGTACCATAAGAAAGGTTTCCAAATATTTCTTTTTTTCTTTTTGTGTATAAGGAAGGATATCAATGAACCCAAGTGGCTGAAGTGGAGAAGAAAGGGGTTTATTCAGCTTAGATGGATCAGCAAACACCTGAAGACCACTAGTAAGATAACTTGCAAATATAGTTCTATAGAAAGAAATTTTGGCTTGATTTCACAGAATAGTCTTGAAGAAAAAGAATCAAATATTTAGCTGGGCACAGTGACTCATGCCTATAATCCCAGAAGTTTAGTAGACTGAGACAGAATCAAAATAAAAATATAAAAAGGGCTGGGCATTATTTGACTCAGTGGTTGATTGCCCCTGGATTCTAGCCCTGGGATAAATAAATAAATAAATAAATAAATAAATAAATACAGTATTTCCCTGGGGACAAGTGAAATTGAGCTTCTAGCTCCCAATAGGCCCCTTACTGGGTGAGGAATAAATCCAATAGATAGTTCTCTCACACTACCTGTAGGTAAAGCAGTTTGGGATAGCCCAAAAGCAGTTCTACTCAAAATACAGCCAGACAAAATAATTAAGTTCTAGTGTTCTCCAATGTGTGGAGGGGAGACTACACTTCACCATAATAATCTGTTGAATACTTTATGAATGGCTAGAACAGGAGCACTTAAAGTCACTAATAACAAAGTAATGATAAGGACATAGAAATGTTAATTACCCTAATTTGATCAGTACATACTGTATACATATGTGGAAATGTCACATTGTACCTTATAATGAAGTTTAAAATGGAAATGTTAACTTCCCTGATTGAACATGACACAGTGCTATACATACACAACATTATCACAGCATGTACCCCAGATCTCTACTATTAAAGTAATAATTAATTTAAAAGTTAAAATATAATTTCAAAAGATAACCAGTGCTGGATATTGGAAGTGAACTAATGAGCACAAATATAAAGGAGAACTTTTAAGATTTTTAAGTTCTATTCAAATATGACCGAAAAAGAAGAAAAATGATATAATTTCATAATCAGATATCTCACTGGAAAAACTAAGTTGTAGAATGCAGCCTGCATATTACTCAGTTATGGAGGTAGAGAGCAGGAGAGATAGAGGATGAGGTGTCAGAGAGCAGGAGTTGAGCCTGGGAGACCAAGGTGAGAGGGCTTTGTCTCTGCAGCACTCTCTGACAACACAGAGTCCTTACAAGAATGCTGCTTTCTCCATTTAAAGATCAAAGCAAGGAAATGGAAGTAAACCTGGGCACTTTTGAGAATTTCTGACAGCCTGAGAACTTTGGTGGGTGTTTTTTGTTTCTCTAGGTCAAACATGATAAAGTTGAGGCACATGGAATGTTAATAATTTTCCCACTGGTAAGCAATAGAGCTTCGACTTGTCCAGGCACTGTGAATCCAGAGTTAGTGATCTCAACAAAAACATTCTATTGTCTTTATTGAGTCACGAAAAAGGACAATTAAAAATTATTCATGTCCCCAAGGGCCTCTTTCTAACCAGACTGAGTCAGACTGACTACAGGAGATGTTAATTTCCCTTTCTGAAATACCACAGTGGTAAAGATTTCTGGTGAACAGGAAGGATTTCATTTTCCTGGGTTTTCATAGTCTTAGAATTTCACAGACTTTGGAGAGAGGGGAGAATGGAAATCCTCCTTGATGTAACAATAGATAAGTTGACTTTGAGCCTAGGTTTTTGATTACCAATGAAGTATGAACTCTACAAATAAAAGCTAAAATGGAGTTATTAAATCATGTTGAATACGATCAGAATGTGCAAAAATAATCTACAATTTCCTCTTCAAATATTGTCCTACAATGTATCAAGCCAATAGGTTTCCCTAAGCATGACCCCTATGACCATGAGTAATATAAAAAGAGTTTGGGAATTTCTTTTTTTTTTCTCTTTACCAAAAGACAACTTTTTAGATTGCTCCATCCAAAGATACTGTCATATTACTAAGTGATCTCATAATGATGAAGAAGAGGTCTTTCAGAAAGATTTTTCAAGTTTCAGAATTAATTAACTTTGAATTTATAAATGAATAATCTAACGTTAAATAATGTATAATCATTAATTAGAAACTGGTGAGGGGCAATAAGTGATTAAGAAAGACAAAAACAAACAAACAAACAAACAAACAAACAACAACAACAACAACAACAAAACACTTATAGATAGAAGGCTGGTACCAGGTGCAACATCATCCTCTGATAGAGAAACATTGACCTAGAGCTAGTATAACACCCTTATTATATAGGTTTCATTATCAAAAGTTTATTTGTGGGAAAGTTTCTTCAAAGCAGCCAGACTTGAAGGTCGTGGTCAGTTGCAAGATATTGAAGTTATCTTATTATGTCTAGAAGTCTCTATCCCAGGCAGCTGGTGGTGGAGCTCAAGGTCCAGATTGATATAGTTCTGTGCCTTTACACAAAGCCTCCTCAGGCAGGACATCACCATAGCAACCAGGAAATCTTGACCTGCATCTTTGCACAAGAAGTTCCCAGTGCAAACACAACCATGAGGCAGTCAGAGATCATGATCCAAGTCACAACTCTCCATAAAGTAATTTGGCCAATATTATATTAACTTGCTTCAATTAATGCTACCCATCTCTAGTTCAGTGGTTTCCATCCTTGAGCTATTTTTTTAAATTTACCTCAGGAAAAATCTGGCAATGTGGAGAGTCATTTTTGATTGGCATCATTTGGGGAAAGGGATTTCTATTGGTATCAGGAGTAAGGAGGTCAAGGACACTGTTGTAATGTCTTATAAGGTGCAGGACATGATTCACAGCAAACCATTATTCAGTCCAATATGTCAGTAAGTCCAAAATTCAGAATTTTATGACCTAGCTTTAGGGGTCACATATCATTGCATTAGCCTCACTCACTCTAGACACTAGCTGAGTTAATTAGGCTAATGCAATATGTAAAATCAAATTTTAGTTGATTACATAACAAATGTATATCCTTCTATTGAAGCCCAGTGCAACTGTTTATGACTGGGAAACTATTCTTCCAAGTATGATTCAGATTCAGATATATTATCTATCTATGTAATAAGTTACTCCGCAGATTTATTTACTCAAAAATTTAAGTGGCTTAAATAACAAAAATAACAACAGAAAATTAATTATATCTTATGGGTTTTATGAAGAAAAATTTAGGAGCATCTTGGATGGTCAGTTTTAGTTAAGAGTTTCCTCATGCAGAGTCAGATATTGGCTGGGGATACAGTTGTCTGGAGGAATTGAAGAAGAATAAGAACTTGCAGCTACTTTGAAGGGACTCTGACATAGCTAGAAATGCTGGCTACTGAAAGTTTTTTTTTTTCCTCCACATAGGTTTCTCCACATACTTTCTTTGGTAAAAGAAGCAAGTAGAGAACCAAAGTGGGACTTATAATCTTTTTATGACCTAGCTTTAGGGGTCACCTATCATCACCTTCACATTACTTATCATATTGTTCAACTCTGATTCAGTTTGGAAAATTTTTTCCAATGTGAAAATCATTGAGAGATCTCTTTAATGTTGGTTATCGCAATGCATAACTTCCATTGAGCAATTCCACTATATTTTATACCAGAGCTTAAAAATCACCATTAGCATCATCGTTATCACAACCAACTTGAAAAGGAAAAAAAAAGCAGAGAACATCACATGCATAAGGCCTATAGACGAGGACCTAAAAATATATATACCTCTTATTTTAGTCACAAAAATCACAGGGATGTTTGAAAAATGTAAATAACCTATATGCTCAGTTGGAGGAGTAAGCAAATGTGGCGAAGTATGTACCAGTCTGTGTAATACTTCTGGAAAATTACTTAACACGATGTATTAGGTAATGTCATGCCAAATTGCCATTCTCTTTAGAAATCAGAAAGGTATGGAAATATAATTGGGAGAGAACAAACATAATTAATAACCAAAATGAGAGTTGTTATTCAATAAGAGTGTGTTGTGCAACCTAGTTTGCTGTGTATGAGAAAATGGAATAAAAATTAGTTTTGGCATTCAGAGTGATAGGGCTAATAAGTAAAATATGGTAAATTCAAACCTAGAAGAGTCTCACCCTAATAGCTCTGAAAAGTCATTTTTGTTTATAACACCACATTGATGCTGGTCCACTCTTCCTAATAAATATCTGTGTATGTTTTATAAAATTTTTGTTCCTTCATGAATTTATTAGAATTCTCTCTATAGATAAGTACTTACATATAACATATTTGTTTAAAATCATAGAAGAGCATACTGCAAAATAATGAGAAATTCCAGTTTTCAAATAGTATTGTATTAGCTTGCTTATGTTATACTTGGAAATGTTTTTAGAGTGTGAATTCATACATGCAAATAAAGTGTTGCATAAACAAAGAAATTAAATTATAGAATATTTAATTTATATAAAGCAGAAGATACAAATACTTCTTGAAAGGGCAGATTGCACAGAAATCTATCAGAAAACAATATATTCCCCTCAAAAGAAGTCTTTAAGACACAGAGCACATATTTTTGCTTATTTCCCACATATTTAAAATGACAAGCTACTCCATGCTGTTGAATGCTTGGAATTGTATTTTATGACCAAGTGATGATTACTTCAGGGTGATGAGATTTGAAAGGTATGCAAATGTGCTCTTTGATGGAAGAGTCTTTTACCTATGAAGAACAACATTACTAGAAAAAAGGATACATTTAGAAGCAAATGGCAAACCAAGTGTGCCCCATAATATTTGGATGGCTCTGAATTCACAAAAATATCCGAAAACATCCAGTGCCAAGATCAGAAAATGGTAATGTAGTCAGGCACTGGAAAAGTCTCTCATTTTTCAATTTAAGTACAACACTAAATCAGATCTAAAATATACACATTAAGACACATGGGGCAACTGCTTCAGAGAATGCTTATAGACTTCTGATATCTTGTTGCTCTTCTACTAAATTCAGGTCAAGAAAAAAGCCTATTTTTAATGGTTGCTGTGGCTATTGTTGTGTGTATGTATTTTGGGGGAATGGAGACTGAGCAGAGGTTACGGTTTTATGATTGAGACCAAAGCATTTTTTTTCACTTTGCATGTAATTTGCATGTGTGTTCTTATTGTTGGGAGACATTTTTTCTATTCACTATAAGTTGAAATCATTTGATAATATATTAGGGATAAACTGTCAGACTTTTGAGAAGTAGAGGATTTACTCAGCCCTTTATCTCTTTCCTCTTGAGTTATCAGTATACACACCAGCATCTCATTTCTACCATCACTTACAAATAGTGCATATTTGGTTGGAAGACGAGTGGTACAAACTTCTCCTTCTCTCTCCACCACAGCATTCTTTCTCCC
Organism: Marmota marmota marmota; assembly: GCF_001458135.2. Taxonomy (NCBI): domain Eukaryota; kingdom Metazoa; phylum Chordata; class Mammalia; order Rodentia; family Sciuridae; genus Marmota; species Marmota marmota. The sequence continues at coordinate 48,720,866 of NW_026000174.1, read as the reverse complement.
TCACTTTTATTACTTTTTTTTAACTAAAAATAATAAAATTAATGTATCCTAGACATAAGATTCTACATGGACCCACTGCTATTAAATATTCACATAAGAGTCTCATTTAAAAATTCCCTGTAGAGTCCTCACTAAACAAACCATGGCCCATGATTTTATATCAACAGAAATAAGTATAAACATGATGGAGAACTTACACCGGATCCTATTATATTATATCACAAAGCATTAAGTGTATTTTTTTTGTCCATTAAGAAAAATGACTCCAAATAAAGTAGGCATAGAAGAAAATCTCATGGCTCATCTACATTTCATTTATTTCAGGCACTACACAAAGATCAATCAAAACAAAATAAAAATCAAATACACAAAAATAAAAAGTTACTTTTTCTCACACTAATGCCTAGATGTTTCTACCCCTCTGTTCTATTACGGACTGTTATGAAATTACATTCAAGAGAGGTGGTCCTTGCCTCCTGTTCCCAACATTAATAAGTAAATATAGAACAAATCCAATTGGGTAAGAAGACAGAGCATACTGAATGTGTGAAAATATTGGAATAATTATTTAAATTCCAGAAGCTTCTAAAATTTCATTCTTTAACTTAGAGCTATTAAAATTAATACCAGGTTGCCAGAGGAGAATTAAGTACTACAAAGCATTTACAAACTCTAGGCCCAACACTCATTTAGTTAATGATGAGTGAAGTTTCATTGCATAAGACCATCTGAAGATTTCACCCATGCAATCTAAGCAATCCCAAAGGCACAGGAATATTAGGCAAAGGCAGGTATTTCTTTGTTGCTTTTTAAATCATCTTCTCTATTTTCTCAGTGTTTTTACGTATATGTTTGTTTTGTGTATATTCCAATACTTTTGGGGACCCTGTCAGAGCCAAGTTGAAGTCATTTTAACCTCTGCTTTCAAATATTTCTGTGACGGGGAATCCATAGGATTTAGTGACTATTTGTTTTGTTTTGCAAGTTTATAATTTCAACTGCAGAGAAATTCCTTGTCATTCTAATATCTTTTCCTGTTAGAAGAAAAAAAATGGTGATATTGATGATATTCAAATATTCAGTGTTATTTTTGAGGGAAAAAAAAAAGCACTGCTCAGAACTAATCGTATATGATTACCTAAACATAGCATATTCCCATGCCACTGAGGGTTATATTTTCTTATATTATGCTAAACTGAGAAGCAGGAAAGCAATACACTGTTGTCTTATTGACAGAATACAGGATTTGAGATCAAATTTGCTGGGGTCCACCCCGTCTCGACATTTTAACAAATCTATAAGTTTTATTCCTGCCTTCAGATACTGCTGGCTATAGGCGATGAGTTCTGCTCCCTCGCCTGTTGAAGTTTGAACATTAGAGAAGCCTGCCTTGGCGATAATATAAAGCAGGGTTTGTTTTAAAAGGGGTAACATAGACTTCTTCTGGTAGGGAGACGGGGGCCATAGCTGGTATCCTAGTATTCCAAGAAGTGAGGGGGTTCTGCCATTTTTTTATATGCCCTAAGCTTCCTTTGTTTTCTTGGTCTCTTCGCTTATCTCTCTCCTTCCTACCTGTATGACTAGGCCCAGGGGATACTTGGTGGGAGGGCCAAAAGATGAGAAGCAGATGGGCTGGAGGGGTCAAGGTGGCATGATCTGGCCTTGAAGGGGGCAAAATTAATAATTCCCTGTAGGGAGGGATAATCCCTGGGCCAGGTTACCTTAGCAGCAAGTTGGAGCAGGGACAGGTTATCTTGATAAGGGTGCAGAAAGGACTCCGAAGGCATTAGAATTTCAATCCCTCTCTTAACTTCCTGGGCTCACTCAAATTGCCCTCCTTGGTATGACCTGACTCAATTTACCTATTGATACTGACTGCCTGTCTAATTCTGGCTTCACTTCTGTCCAGTGAGCCTCACCTTTCCTCATATTATCATCACAGTGAGCAGGTACTATTAAACTTATATTTATAGTACGTGCTCACTGTGATGATGAGGTGACCACATCACAAACATCTCTCATAAGCTGTTTCCATTTTGGACATTCAAGTCTTTCAGACTTCTGGTTCTTATCCTAGCAGTCAGCCAAATTGAACTTTCTGGGAAACATGTGTGATCACTTTGAGCATCTTCAATGTAAATTGCATGTCAATGGTCCTTCTGTAGGTAAGATACAAAGAGTAAAGGGGAGACTCTCTGGTTCATGGGTTATGTTTTGTTTTCTTTTTGTTGTTATTTTTTCAAAAGTCTGGCATTCTTTAAGACATACAAGTATTTAGCAGTAAAGGAAAGTCACATAAAATTTCAAACAAAAGAAAAATGTTCAAACCTCACTACAAAGACAGAAATCATTGAATTTTCAGGGGTGTCTTCTGTAAAGTCACGATACCAGGGTTGTATGTCTGTACACATGCATGTACTACACTTCAAAGTGCACGCGTGACATTTTGAACATGTTTCTGTGTACTATGAATGACAGGAAAAATTTCATACTGGAAAATATACATCCATATTGTCTTTTAAATGGTTACAATTTTGTGAGTGTGAATTTACTTTAAAAAGTTTTTTAATTCTCTGCTAAAAGATCTATAAAAGTGAAGTTCCAGGAAATAACTATTTAGGTCATGCTTATGATAAGCATTGAAAAAGTAAAGTAAACTGAGATCTTATTGTTTTCAAAGCCCATGCTACTCCCACAACTGAACATTGTTTGGTTTTTCTAACATAGAATTTCTAATTATTTGAATGCATGTGATTTCTCCAGGCACATCTTTCTAGGAAGTAAAGACAAGGTCAATGCTGTACCTTAAGTAGATCATTCATATGTGCTTTCCCACTTATGCAATAGAATGTCCTGTTGGGCATGGTGGTGTATGGCTATAATTCTCAAAACTTGAAAGGCTAAGGGTAGAGGCCCACAGATTTGAGGCCAACCCAGGCAGTTTAGAGAAACCCTCAGTAACTTCTGAGAACTTTTCTCAAAATAAAGAATAAAATGGCCCTGGGATGTTGGTTAGGGATAAAGTACCTCTGAATTCAATCTTCAGTAACATTAAAAAAAGAAAAGTCCTGATCAATATGTTTGTAGCTCCCTATGCTCTGATGCTTTGAATATGAGGATATCACAGAAAAAGACCTCTTGTTTTATGTAATTCTGAAAGTTAATGTGGAAAATTCCATCATATAAATGCCCCCAGCTGCATTAGTAGAAGCATTAGCCTTAGGCTTAGCTTGCACTGAACTAAAATGAGCAGTTAGAACAATAAAACAATGCTCTCCCGTTATCTGGCATTGTGTAAACCCAGTAATAAAGTGCATGTTATGATGTAACACCCACTGGGCCTAACCATTCCCTTTTATGTGCAGAAAAGAACAAGCTGTGCAACCTTTGGGGATATTGACTGCTCAGAAAGCTTTCCATCCCCCTCTCCTCCCACTCTGCCCACAACAGGAATTGTCCCATCCAGCCACCATTCTACTGAGAGAGAGAATAGAATCTTTGGTAATTGATAGTCTCTGTTCTGGCATGAAGTGGTGCAAAAGCCTGCAATTGTCACTCCTCTACTGAGACGCATTTAATGGATTTCCAGTACCAACAAGAAAAAAATCTTTAACACTGCCTGAGATCCTCAGGTACAGAGCTGGGCTTGGCTTCACAGTCTTGATTTCACTACAGCTACTCTGAAGCTCTTTTATTTCCTAGGTCAAGACTGTCCCTTGTTTCCAAAGCAAATACAAATAAATTAATGTGCAAAATTACATTCAAATGTAAAAACTAAAAATATCCTCGCACCTCCCCTTTCTAAACCTTACTGCATCTTTCGTAAACACCTTCACAACTCTTCTACCTCTGTGAATTCAATTCTTTCACATGGTCACTTTAATATACCACCTTCTCCCAAAAGTATTCCAAACAACCCTTGGGTTTTGGGGAAGCCTCATATCTTTATGTGTAGTGCTTACTTGTGCCTAGGTAAATTGTTCTGTTTTTGTTCATGATTTTTTTTTCTTTGCCAAGAAAAATATAATTGTCTTTATTCTGGCTCTAGTTATTCTAACTCTAATATATCCTCTTAGGTTCTAAAATATAGTGATTGATTAATATTTTTTGGGACCTGTGACCATACCCTTTCTGAGAAAGGCTTTCACATTAGAGTATATTTAAAAAGAGACTCTTTCTTCATTTCTTTCTTCACACCGAAAACTATCTTTAGTCTCACTTTTAAATCACTGTTTAAAACCCTCTTTCATATTAAGTCTGTTTCAGACCATCTGAGATTATTGGATGCCAATTAGCACCTGTCAATGCAGGTACTATCTTTAACACTGATAAAGGCAGTTTGAGATGTAAAAAGAAAATACCTTGATGCATTTGATAACAACAGAAGACACATAGCTCCCTCAAAGGATCTCCTGGGGTCCCTTTTGCCTATCACAACTAGGAAAGAATGCAGACTGCTTAGTATGAAAGTAAAATGTTGAACTTTTAAGCAGTCATGCTGGTTTAATACCAAGAATATTTAAAGAGGCTTTTAGCTATTTTGCTGTTCTCATATTATAGGCAAATAGTCATAGTTTATCTTCTACTGTGCTGCTGTAGGGTCTTCTAAGCCAATCTCAATAGGTAAATATCAATTGTTTAGCCATAAAAGTCCATAAAAACCAGAGTTCCAGAAAAAAGCATTATGTTTTGCATACAGTAATGTGTTTGTAAGTGTTTTATAAGCCCTGTGCTACAAAAACTGCAATATGAACATCAACAATGTGATATTTCAGTTACTCTTTGGGACACTTAATAATATTAGCAATATGTTTCAATCAAGCTCATCCTACATTATTAAGGAACTTCATGTGGTTTTCTTTTTCAATTTGAAGCTAACTCATTGCTAAAAGGAACTCCAAATAACTTTGTGCCATCAATTCTTATATACCAACTGATGTTTATAACAGTATACCATGGGACATTACTTCCAGAATGACTTGAAAGCCAAACCATGAATTTAGAGGGCTACATAAGTTCCCATTATCAATTTCCAACAGCCCAGACAATTCTGTAAGCCATAAACTAAAGCAACTGCACATCATAAATGTGGTCCCAAATCCATTTATCCTGTTAATTGCCCCTCTTCTACAATTCTCAAACTAAGCCCTGGGAGATGGTGATGGAAGTTCAAATTGATCCAGTTTTGATGACATGTAGGCTCTTATTTATCACTCAAAAGAATGTACACTTACCCTTTTGCAAAATGAGGAAACATTTAGTGTATTTTGACCTTATCAACAGATTGTTGACCTGGAATCTATGCAATTGTGAGGTATTCAGTAATCTAAGAACCAGTGTTTCAGTGGTATCTATTTTAAATATAGTTTTTGGGAGAGTTTCTGATTTGGATTTTCTATTCATGCATTACTGCTTTTGTATAAAACCGATGTCACCAAAACACGAGGTTCTCTATCCAGGTGTTTTTGAACCTCTTCTCTAATTCTGTAGTCTGTTTTCAGAGCTTCAGTGTATTTGTTAATGGTCTACACTTGCAGCTCTCTTCCTCTGGGTTACCCTCAGGCTACTGGACCTACTTTGACCTGTAAGCACAGAAAGCTTACATCCTTTTGAAGCAGTTTTTAGCCAGTGAGACAAAGATTGCAGTGTGAAAAGTCAGTTCTCTGGCTTTGGGACAAAGAAATATTCTCTAGTAAAACTAGACAAAACCTACTTGCATGGGGCCTTGCTTCCAATCACATCCTTGTTTGGCTTCTTCCTCTTCCTTTGCTGCTGCTTCTTTCAGGGTTCTATCTTAGGAGTTCTTCCTAATAATTTAAAAATTCACTTGAATGCAAATGCTCACCTACTTCTGCCTCTGTAGAACTTGAACTACAGTAATTTTCTTACACCTCAATATCAGCTTAGAGACTGTGGTTCTTAGTCTACGGATAAATAATGAAAGCAAAATAATTTATCAGTAACATATTCTTGTCAACAATAATATTTTCCAATAATTTCTTTTGGAGAGAGCATGCTTTTAGAAGTTGTAGCAAGATTCAAAATCCATCTAGGTTGCCCAATGGCTATGGAATAACTGTGCGTTACACATTGGGTGAATAGGTCTAGCCTCATGCTTTGCTTATTGAATTTCCCATGAATGCTTTCCCTTATAGAATTTCTTCATTAACCTACCCCTCTATTAATTTAACCTACCAAATGCATAGCATATGTAATTGAAATTTAGAAAAGCATTATATATAGACACTTAATTGCATCTGCTAAAATCCTATTCTCAAACCAGGTCACATTCAGACTTGGACCTGTCTTTTTGGCAGGGCACAATTTAACCCAATACAGTTGAGATTTTACTGTTTGAAGACCTACTCATTCTGACTCATGGACTATGACAGAACTGAAATAAATGATTTACTTATTCTGTGATAAAACTGTTGGATCTTGAACTTATAAAATGATTGACTTCATGTTTTTCATTACATCTATATCACTTCCAGAGAATTTTGACCATTAGAAATTTTATATGACCAAAAAGCATATTCTGCATTTTATGATCTCCAGTTGTATAGCTTCCATAATATGAAAGATGATGGTAGATCATTTTTGGAGCCCTAAAAATATGGTGTTAAAATAATTATATAAACCAATGAGTCAGATTAAGAAATGGAATAGGAAAAGTTCTACTCTGAATTAGTAAAATTTCTACATGGTTTACTTCATAAGATTTTTTTTTCCCTCATGACCTCAATCAATGTAAAATTTGCTACTACTACACATAGAGGATGTTGAAATGAAATTTGTGGACTTTGAACAGCTAATATGTAATACTTATTTTTTTTCTGGCATACAATAAAATTAGGGAGAGACATGAAGCATGCAGAAATAATAAATGGGAAAAATGCCATGGATTTGACATTTTTTTTCTAATTTGATAATGTTTTTCACGTTTGCATTCAAAAAACACCCAATGAGATCAGTTTATATTTTCTGACACTTCCTTTCAAGACTATCAATAATTAATTATTGATAATGTTTGAAGAAATAAATTTACTCTTTAAAGAAACAATACTACAGGGTTGGGCTTTTCACAGAAACTTTTAAAGCAATATTGGGTAAGTTTCAAATGCAGTGTAGAAGATTGAATGTGAAGTACACAATTTGATAGAACTCTATAGGTTCCTAAGACTCTGGAGATAAAGACAAATAGCCCTTCTCTCAAACACAGATCAAACTGCACACCCACTAAAATGTCAACCCTTAGACTGCAACCATCTCAAAACAGATAAAAAGTAGTATGTATTAAAGGAATACCAATAAATATGTTAGGGAAATGTGAGGGGAAAGACTCATCATAGCATACTATTCAATCTCCATGTGGTAAAATGGTTTCTGCTTTTTATATTGTTGATAACTAATTTCATTTCATTATGATTTGATAGATTATAAGAAATCCTTTGTATTTTCTAAGACTTGCTTTGTGTCCTGAAATACAATCCATTCTAGAGAAGATTCAATGTGTAGCTGAAAAGAAAGTAAATTCAGTTGCTGATGGATGAAATATTCTATGGACGTCTGTTAGATCTATTTAATTAAGAGTATTTTTTAATTCTGAAGATTTTAATTTTTTAATTCACTCAGTTTATGGCTGGATGACCTAACTTTGGGTAAGAGAGGTGTGTTGAAATTACCCAGCATTTTTGTACTTGGGTCAATTTGAGTCTTTTTATGGAGTATGGTTTGTTTTATATGCATAGATACCCTGATGTTTTGGGTACAATTATTTATAAACATGATATCTTGTTTTTGTTGTATGATTTCCTTAACTACTATGAAGTGAACTTTACTGTGTCTTCTAATGAATTTTGACTCAAAGTCTACTTTGATTTTGGTCTCCATTTGCCTGGCATATCTTTTGCTATTCTTTGCCTTCAACTTGTAGATGTTGTTCTCTGTAAGGTGAGTGTAAACAACATATGTCTGTGTCTTTGACAAATTTTGATACAATTTGTCAATCTGTCATTTGATTGAGGAGTTTAGATCATTTGGTATTCAGTGTTATTATAGAGATTGAGAGAAATTTGAAAATTCTGAGAAACAAATAAGAATAGAGATACTATGACTGAGTGCAGTGGCACACACCTCTAATCCCAGTGGCTTAGGAGGAGGAGATAGGAGGATCATGAGTTCAAAGCCAGTCTAAGCAAAATCTAGGAGTTAGACAATTCAGTGAGACCCTGTGTCTAAATAAAATATAAAATAGGGCTGGGGATGTGGCTCAGTGGCTGAGTTCCCCTGAGTTCAATCCCTGGTACCTCCCCCCTTTCCCCCCAAAAATAGAGATACAGCATATAAAAATCTCTGGGATGGTGTGAAGGCACCTCTAAAAGTAAAGTTTATGGCATTGAATTTCTATATACAAAATAAGATCCCATATAAGTGATCTAATGCTACACGTCAAGGCTTGAGGAAAATAAGAACAAACTAATTCTGAAATCAGTGGAAGACAGGAAATAATAAAACCAGAGATAAAATCAGTGAAATTGAGGATAAAATTCTCAAATTTTGTTCCCTGCACAAAGTGTCAACTTGAGTCTTTGAAGAGATAAAAATATTGATAAACTTTTATCTAAACTAACAAAATAAACAGAGAAAAGTAAAGAAATTACAAATTTACATATGAAAAATGTCATATCAACACAGACATTCCAGAAATCTAGAAGATCATTAGGAAGTATTTTGAAAAATTACACTACAATAACCTGGAAAATCTACAAAATATTAACAAAGTTTTAGAGACATATGACCGGCCCGAATTAATTCAAGACAATAAAGAGTATCAAGACCAATATCAAGCAATGAGATTGAAGCAGCAATTAAGAAAGTCTTCCAACAAAGAAAATCCCAGGACCAGAATTATTTTCAGCCAAGTTCTACCAGATCTTTAAATAAGTAAAGCCAATCTTCCTCAAACCACTCCGTTAAATGGAAATGGAGACAAAAGTTCCAATTTTATCCTATGAAGCCAGTAACACCATTGTCCCCAAAATAGGGAATGGAATATCAAAGAAACAAACTAAGACTAAGATCCCTGGTGAACATAGTTTAAATAATAAAATATTAGCAAGCCACATCCAATAACATATTAAGAAGATTGTTCTAGGTGTTGTGGTACATACATATAATCCCAGTGGCTCAAGAGGCTGAGGTAGGAACATTACAAGTCCAAAGAGAGCCTCAGCAACTTAAAAAGGACCTGTGTCAAAATAAAAAATAAATAAATAAAAAGAGTTTTGGGGCTATGGCTTAGTGACTAAGTGTCCTGGGTTCAATTCCCAGTACAAGTGGGGAAGGAGGACAAGGAGGTAAAGAAGAAGAGGAAGAGTATGAGGAGGAAGTTTTTACTCCATGATCAAGAGTATTTTATGCTGGTGATGCAAGCTTATTTCAAAATATATAAATGGTACAAATCATTAAATGTTAAATTGATAGAATAAGGACCAGCATCGCATGATCATTTCAAGAGATGCAGAAAAATCCTTTGACAAAATTCAGAACTCATTCATGTTAAAACCACTGGAGAAAGTAAGGCTAGAAGGAAATTATTTCAACATTATAAAAGATAGACAACAAATTCAAAGCTAACATCATATTGAATAGAGAAAAACTGAAAGCATCTCCTCTAAAATCAGGAAAAGGTTAAAAATGTCTACTCTCACATCTCCTATTCAATGTAATTCTTGAAGTTCTAAGCAGCATAATCAGGCAAGGTAAGGAAGTTAAAGAGATCCAAACAGGACAAGAAGAAGTCAAATTGTCTCTGCAGATGGCATGATCCTATATGTAGAAGACACAAAGAAGCTCCATCAAAAGACTTCTGGAACTGATGAACAAATTAATCAAAGTAGCAATATTCAAAATCAACATACATAAATAAACACTTTACCTGTCCTCCAATAACAAACCTGCTGAGAAAGAAATTAGGATAACTATTGCATTCACAATAGCCTCAAAAACAATTTAAACAAACCTTCAAATAAATTTAACCAAACAGGTAAAAGTTATTTACAATGCAAACTATAGAACACTGTAAAAGTGGAGAAGATCTTAGAAGGCAAAAATATCTCCCATATTCATGGATAGGCAGAATTGATATCATTAAAATAGCCATACTACCATAGCAACCTACAGACTCAATGCATTTCCCATGAAGATACCAATGGCATTCTTCTCAAAACTAGAACAACCAACCTAAAATTCATATCCAAGAATAAAAGACAGAATAGTCAAAGCAACACTGAGAAAGAAGATTGATGATAGAGGCATCATTATACCTTATCTCAAATTACACTACAGAGCTATAGTAAATACAAAGGAAAGAAAAACCACTCATGGCATTACCATCAAAACATACATGATGACAAACCTGCACAGATACAGTTATCTGACGCTAAAAAGTGACAAAAACTTGTTGGAGGAAAGAGCATTTCTGGATATCAATATGTAGATGACTAAAACTTTACCTCTCTCATCCTTTACAAAAGTCAACGTTTATCAAAGAAGAATTTAGAAGAGAAACTTGGAAATTGCTAGAAGAAAACATAGGGCCAACACTCCAATATATTGCTATAGATACTGACTTCCTTAACAAGACCTCTAAAACTCAATAAAAAAAAATAAAAAAAATGTGGCATTTATACACAATGGAGTACTACTCAGCACTAAAAAACGACAAAATCATGGCATTTGCAGGGAAATGGATGGCATTAGAGCAGATTATGCTAAGTGAAGCTAGCCAATCCCTAAGAAACAAATGCCAAATGTCTTCTTTAATATAAGGAGAACAACTAAGAACAGAGCAAGGAGGAAGAGCATGAGAAGAAGATTAACATTAAACAGGGACGAGAGGTGGGAGGGAAAGGAGGAGAGAAGGGAAATTGCATGGAAATGGAAGGAGACCCTCATTGTTATACAAAATTACATATAAGAGGAAGTGAGGGGAAAGGGAAAAAAACAAGGGAGAGAAATTAATTACAGTAGATGGGGTAGAGAGAGAAGATGGGAGGGGAGGGGGGAAGTAGAGGATAGGAAAGACAGCAGAATACAACAGACAATAGTATGGCAGTATGTAAAAACGTGGATGTGTAACTGATATGATTCTGCAATCTGTATAAGGGGTAAAAATGGGAGTTCATAACCCACTTGAATCAAATGTGTGAAATATGATATGTCAAGAACTATGTAATGTTTTGAACAATTAATAATAATAAAAAAAGAAACAATAAAAAAAAAACTCAATATATAAAACCAAGAATCAACAAGTGTGACAGCATCAAACAAAAAATTCTGCACTGAAAATATATCAACTAAGAGAATGGAGAGAAAGCTTACACTGTGTGAAAAAAATCTTTGCCAGCTATTCCTCCAATAGGGGGTTGATATCCATAATAGATAAAGAACTCAAAAAGCTTAAAACTAAAAAAAAATCAAATAACCCAATCAATAAATGAGCCAAAGAACTAAACAGATATGATATGTCAAGAGCTTTGTAATGTTTTGAACAACCAATAAAAAAAATCATGTTACAAAAAAAAAAACCAGAAATGCAAATATCTCACAAATATAAGAAAAATGTTGAACATCTCTAGCAATCAGAGAAATGCAATTCAAATACACACCAAGATTTCATAATACTCCCATTAGAATGATAATCATCAAAAATAAAAGTAAGAAATACCTTCAAGGATGTTGGGAAGAAAGTACACTCATACATTGTTGGGGAGACTGTAAATTACTGCAACCACTTTGTCAATTAATACGGAGATTCTCCAAAAGAATAAGAATGAAACCATCATATGATCCAGCTACCCCATTCCTTGGCATTCATCTGAAAGAAATAAACATAGCCTAGTACAGTGATATAGAATATCAATTATCAATTTTTATTGCAGTGCAATTCACAGTAGCCAAGTTTGGATCCAGCTCAGGTGCCCCAACAACAGCTGAAATGATAAAGAAAATGTGGTACATACAGAAAAGAGGAGTTTTATTTATCCATGAAGAAGGAAATTATGTCACCTTCTGGTAAGTGGGTGGAACCGAAGATCGTCATGCTAAGTGCAATAAGCCAGACTCAGCGTGTTAAAGGTTAACTGTTACTCTTATATGCAGAAGCTAGAATAAAATAAGGGGACAAAAGAGGGGACTTCATGAAAACATACAGTAGAACAGTGGCATCTAGGAAGGGGAATCAAAGGAGAGACGGAAGGGAAAAAGGAACCGCAGAACACAGCTGGCCAAATGTGCTATTAAATGTACACGAATATACCACAGTGAATATCGCCTTTATGGATATTTATGAAGCACAAATAATAGCAAAAAATAAATAAATAAACACATAGAAAGAAGACTAGTGCAGTAGAGGAAAGGGGAGCAATGGAAAGAAGAAGGGGAGTGAAAGTTGAAGTAGTGGAGATTGAAGTGGAGCAAATAATATTCCATGCTTGCATGATTTTGAAAAAATGAATATCACTCTTATGTATAACTGTAATATACTAATAAAATCATTAAAAAGCACTTTGCAAAATCTTTCTCAGTCTTTTATTTATTTATTTATTTTGGGGTAGTGGACGTTGAACTCAGGGGCACTTGACCACTGAGCCACATCCCCAGCCTTATTTTGTATTTAATTTAGAGACAGGGTCTCCCTGAGTTGCTTATTGCATCACCATTGCTGAGGCTGGCTTTGAACTCATGATCCTCCTGCCTCAGTCTCCTGAGCCTCTGGGATTACATGCATGCACCACTGCGCCCAGCCTACCAGTGTATTTTTTCTTCATATACCCAATTTCATACTTAATAAACACCACATAATTTATGTAAGTAAATGCTGTTAAATATTATTAAGTAATAATATTCAATTTTTAATTCAATAAATATATATTATACACTTAATACAACTAAGAAACTGGTTCAGGTAATCAGAATTCCATTGTAAACTTGTAATAGAAGTTATCTGTGCTCATGAAATTGGAATTCCCATGAAAAGGGAATGTAATTAATTAAAAAATAATCTAATATAATATATTTTTATTTGCTGATCAGTGTTTTCTAAAAACAATAATACTGTCTATGTGCTACAGTCTATTTTATCTTTTTACAAACATTTATTTGTCCTTTTTAGTTATACATGACAGTAAAGTGTATGTTTTCATATTTATACAAACATCATGTATGTGTCATTTTCATTAGCATCATAGTCCTGTGGCCCAGGTTCGATCCTCAGCAACACATACAAACAAAGATGTTGTGTCTGCCGAAATCTAAAGAATAAATACTAAAAAAATTCTCTCTCTCTCCCTCTCTCTCTCTCTCTCTCTCTCACTCTCTCTTAAAAAAAAAGAATCACAGTGTTGTATTCATATATGTACATAGAAAAAGTATGTTAGATCAATTCCATTGTCTTTTCTATTCCTATCTACCCCTCTCTTCTCTTCATTCCCTTTGTATAAATACTGAATTTCTATTCTTCTCCTCCCCTCCTTATTGTATGTTGCCATCCACATATCAGAAGGAATATTTGACCTTTGTTTTTTGGGGATTGGCTTATTTCATTCAGCAGGATAGTCTCTAGTTCCATCCATTTACTTGCAAAAGTCATGAAGTCATCCTTTTTTATGCCTGAATAATATTCTACTGTGTATATATAAGACATTTTCTTTATCCATTCATCTGTTTAAGGGCTGTTGGGTTAGTTACATAGCTTAGCTATTATGAATTGAACTCCTATAAATATTGATATAGCTGCATCACTGTAGAATGCTGAACTTAACACCTTTAGGTACATACTAAGGAGTGTTATAACCGGTTGAGACGGTGTAAGGCATAGACAATAGTGAATATTTGATCAGTAGAATATGTTTAAATATTTTAAACATTTGAATATCAATATATTATTTTTTTCTTCTAGTATGCCTTTGTCCTCTTAAAAAATAAAACAAAACTCTGCTTACCATAATTTAATGATATAATCTCCTAAATGTTCTTCCAGTATCTTTATTGTCTTAACTATATACTTAATTTATTTTTACATTGAAGTTTATGATTCATCTCATATTGGTGACATGAATGGTTAATTAATGCTCAAATTTACTTTTATACAAATGGATATCTAGTTTTTCTACCATCAGTTACTGAAAAAAAATGTCTTTCTTCATTGAATCAGTTTGGTAAACTTGTCAAAAATCATAACTGGGTCATATTTATGTGAAGTAATTCTAGACTCCTTATTTTGTCTACTGACTTTTTTCTGTGTTTTTACTTAAATCATCATCTTGATCATGATAACATTAGAGTAACTCTTGAAGTCAACTAATATAATTAATTCCTCCAAACATTTCTTTTTTTAAAATGTTATTTTGCCTATTATATATTCTTGCCACTCTGATGGCATTTCCAAGTTAAATTATAAATTTCTATAAATAGGTGGTAATATTTTGATTGCAATTACACAGAATCTATAGATTCATTTAAGGAAAATTATCATTTTATCATAATAAATATCATGATTATACTTTATTGCATATCTCACAATTTTTTTTCTATTTTGATCTTTTCCACAATTTTAGGGGAACTATTTACTATTTCATGAAGGTCTATATTAGATTTAGGTTTTTCATAGATACCACTTATCAGATAAGAAAGTAATTTTGTTTTAATTCAGGTTTATTCAAAGTTTTATAATATGAATGTGTGTTGCATTTTACCAAATATCTTCTTCAAATTTTTAAAACAAATTATAACATTTTCTTTCTTTACTCCTTAATGTGGTTAAAGATGAATTTTTTTCTCACATAAAAATAAATAAAAACAATAATAATAGCCAAATGTTAATGAATATAAGTTCTAATACAAATTAAAAATAAATGTCGTAATTCTTCCTGTTGCAAATAAGGGAAGAGATATTTTCCTCTCCTTTCCTTAGGGCATTTATTTTAAGAAAATAGTAATTTCAAGTTCTTTTCTGTTTCTTTGAAATGCACGTAAATATTTTTAAAAGCTAAATAAGCCTCTTGACAGCTTTAAGACCCAGAGATGTCTTTCTCAAGGAGCTAGGAACTATCTCTGTGAAATTAATCACAAAGGAAAAAAGAACACTTCATCTCTTGGTTTTGCGAGGTGTGTAGGAGATGAACCTCAGTGGGCACTTGGCTTAAAATTTTAAAACTATCTTTGATCACAAATGTATGAAAGGTCTAATTTTCTGTTGGATAAAACCACCCAGTTAACACAGATGGTCACAACAACTACCAAGGGGGGAGGATACACCCATATTTTAGGATAAAATATGTGTGACAAATGCTACTGTCAATTCCTCTGAGGCGAGGAATGGTTGCTATTTATTTTGAGAATATGTATGTAATGGCTTGTATTCATTTGGCTATTTAGAAGGGAAAGATTTATTTCTGTATCTGCAATCTCTTAGCAGATTGCCTGTGATGCACATTACACTCTGGTTTAATGATCATTCAATAATAAAATCATGTGGCTTCTCTTCTACCTTTGGGGAATGGTTTTCTAGAGTAGAATTACACATTTGTTTTTAATTACATTCCCTCAACATGGGATAGAGAGTTATGCAACAGAATGTTTGTGAGAATGTAAATTTAGAGAGAAATGGTCAACAAAATTATCTCTAGGCAGAGGATAGTGGAGTATAGATTTGAAAGTTAAGAAGGAACCAGGTATATAAAAATATCTATGGAGAAGAGTGCAAGTGTAATAATAGCAAATATTCCGTGAAAAAAAGATGAACTTCACTTATGATAATAACAGAAAGTGTGCAGATATATGAAAACTTTCGAGAAGGATAGAAAAAGTGGTAATCAGATAAGGTGACAAAGGAAACTGTAGTCATCACCCAGAGGTTTTACAAAATATCCTAATTGTATGTTGGAATCTGGCACATGATCAAGTCTGTTTTTAAAGGGGAAAAAGTTCTGAGAAGGAACTTGATTCCCCAGGCAAGATATAGATCTACAGTTACAGTGGTAGATATTTGAGAAGTGATTGAAAAAGGGAGTAAATTTTAGAAGTTGACAAGTTCATTTGGAAATTAATACAAAGAAAAATACAAAGCAAGAATTATTCCTAGATCCTTGTCCTCTGCAACTGGATGAATGATGATATCATTAAGGGCAGTGGTGGACTAGGAAGACTTATTTTAAGGAGGAAATCAAAACTTCTGCTTCAATCATGTAGTGTTTGAGATACCATTAAATATTCAAATAGAGACTTCGAGTTGGCAGTTAAAGATATCAATCTGTAGTTCAGAAATCTATTTTGGAAAATCAATAGTTTAGATGGCATTTGAAACCATGAATCTAAATAATGTCACATAGAATAGAGTAGAGCTAGTGGTAAAAAAATTACATGCAGGCTGTGCTCTGAGACATACTGACAGTGCAGAGAGCTGAAAGCGGAGGAGAAGTCAGGAAAGGAGAAAGAGAATTTGTGGCCAAGTGAGAAGTAAACAAGACTGTTAGGTATGCCATGCCAGACAATTCTGATTTAAAATGAAGTTCTCAGTGGTGTTCGAAACTGAGTTCAAGTGTGATAAGAACAAATATTTCACTTTTGAATTCTGAAACCAAGCCATTGTTGACTTTGATGTGATCAACTTCAATGGAAACATGGGGAAGAACATTTAATAAAGAGATGAAAAAAGAGAGACTGAGATGAGGTAGTGCTGTTCATAGTTGGTGGGAACCATTGCTATTACTTTTCTTTTTCATAATGGGAGTTGATTTTGTTTCAAGTTTCAAGGTTCTGCCTGTTTTGCTATTTTTTTATTGATGATATAGATATTACATTCAGAATTTATTATTTTTTTGTAATTATAGTAAGAAAAAATACCATCATTTTATAATTTATTCTTTTGTTCTTTTTATTTTGCTTTCTTGATTTCTATTTTTTAATTTAAAATTTGGAGCCAAGCTCTGTCGTGCACACCTGTAAGCAAAGAGATTCGGGAGGCTGAGCAGGAGGATCACAAGTTCAAAGCCATCCTCAGCAGCAGCAAGACATTAACCTATGGAACTAACCAATGGGCCTTTAAACAGAAAAATGGATAAAGAAAATGTGATATATATATATATATATATATATATATATATATATATATATATATATA
>NW_026000174.1:48681755-48703663 GCF_001458135.2 Marmota marmota marmota | reverse complement strand
ATATATATACACACACACACACACACACACACACACACACACAATGGAATATTATTCAGCATCTTAAAATAATCTGCCTAACAATCCTTCCTGATGTGTAATCAGAGGAAAGGACAGACAAAAGAAATAAAGTCATTTGAAAAATAACAATGTGCAATCCATTGTATATGAGTCATCTGCACCAACTTCCAATTCTTAATGTGAACACAAATCATAGGGATTTCTTGACGTCAGCTCCTGTTTACTTGGATAAAGGACAAAGCCATTTCATATACATTTACAATTGTTATATTAATTATGTCTTCTTGTACACTACATGCTAGTTTTCAAGTTCTCTGAATGACAATATCTATTACCTTTATGGTTTAGATATGAGGTGTCTCTCAGAAGGTCACCTAGGAGACAAGGTAAGAAAGTTTAGAGGTAAAATGACTGGGTAATGAGACTTTTAACCTAATCAATGCATTGATACCCTGGTAGGAATTTACTGGATGGTAACTGTTACAGAGGTTGTGTGGTTGAAGGATGTGGGTCTGGGGATGAGCTTCTGGGGTATAGATTTTGTCCTTGTTGATCAGAGATCTCTCTCTCTCTCTCTGCTTTCTGGTCATGTCTTCAGCTGCTTTCTCCTACCACACTATATCACCATAATGTTCTTTGTTTTATGTACTGACATCTCTGAAACCTTGACTGTTAAATAAACTTTGGTTCCTCTAAACTTGTTCTTATCAGATATTTTAGACTTAGTAATGTAAAAAACTGACTGAAACAATAACAAAGCCTATGTCAAGATACGTTAACAATTTATTTAAATAAACCGAAATAAAATTATGTCTGACCTTAAGATTCTAAAAAAAATATACACTTACATTTAAATTTAATTCATCTTATACTGAAAATTCTTGCCTAGAAACTGGAATCATGAGGCTGGGAATGAGAGGGCAGCATTCAGTGTTTTTAAATATTATATGTGTGTGTGCTCACACATACATATACATATATATTTTAGGCTATGACCTACCTATTTAAATCAAAATGGAGGAGATAGGCTTTGGCCTAATTAAAAAGAAATCCATCTGACAAAACCAGCACTTATTATCTCTCAGTAAAGAATGTGTTCATCACTATATCTACTAGTAACCGGGATCTCTGCTGGAAATTGATGGAAAAGTCTAAACAAAGAATTAATTTAGAGGTGTGTCAAAAGTCAAGAGTGCCACCTAATCAAAAGTCACTAGATGGGGAATCTCAGAGGTTTGTCTCTCATTAATTTACAGTGACTCAGAAAGGCCTTCTTCAAGTAACTCAAGGCTTGAAACAAATACATCTATGCAGGGGAAGTGTCTGAACAACAATCAAGCCGTGTATGCTGCAGTAGAAATAGGGAACATATTTTTAGGTATTAAAATTTTAAAAAAACCCTCATAAACACGTGAAACTTGTCAGCCATAGAGAAACACATAAATATTCTGTTATTTCCAGTATTTAATAGCACACTGTTTGACCTGCTGAAGATTCTCAATTAATATTTTTGTATAACTTTTACTTTGGGTAAATATAAAAACAAAATTCAGAAATTGGGTCAGGAATGAAAGTACCAAATGACTGCATTCCCTCAAGGGATGGATGAAGTAAATTGAGTCACCTATACGCATGAGACTAAGAAAGCTAAGGGTGCCAAATATATAATGGGTCTCAAAAATATGATTGTGGGCCAGGTACAGTGGCACACGCCTGTAATCCCAGCAATTTGGGGCTGAGGCAGGAGGATTTTGAGTTCAAAGCCAGCCTCAGCAACTTACTGAGGCACTTGGCAACTCAGCGAGACCTTGTCTCTAAATAAAATATATAAAAAGAGCTGGGGATGTGGCTCAGTGGTTGAGCACCCCTGGGTTCAGTCTTCAGTACCAAAAATAACATATATATATATATATATAGAAAATTATATATATATATTTTTTTCTAGTCCACAATCATATATACATGTATATATGATTGTGGAGTAGAACTTGGGTAAGTACTGTGACCTTTCTGTTAAGGATAAAAGTTTCAACCCATGATCAATTGGCTCTATTTTTTTGAGTGAGGCAGCACATAATGGGCCATATGGTAGAACAGAACCCCAGACATCATCACCAGGTAGCAAAAGAAAAAGAGACAAAAGAGAAAAGGGGGGCAAGTTCCTACTACTCCCTGTAGGTTAAGCCTCTGATAACCTAAAGACCTTCTCCACTTAGATCTCTTAGAGTCTCCTGTTAGAGTCTCTACTACCTTCCAATAGTGCCACTCCAGGACCACAGCTTTAAGAAAGACATGGACCTTTGGGAAATAAATAAGATTCAAGGTGCAGACTGGAGTACAGCTCAGTGACCCAATGCTTGCCTAGCATATGTAAGCACTGGGTTTCATGCCCTAGCACAAAATTCCATAACAAAACAAGATCCAAACCATCACAGCCCCTTGGAATCATTGTATCGGTCCCTATAATTTTCCTATTGCCTCCAGAAATATGCTCCTTGTGGATGAGATAAATACATTTCCAAAGTTTTTGATTTTCAAAATAGAATATTCCTTAAGCTGTACATACATGAGCCAAACAGGAATAAACCTAAGCACAGATTTTTTGTTTTAAATAGTTTAATAAATTAAACTATTTATGACTATTTTAAAAAATTGATTTAATTTATTTTATTCAGCAGCAGTTTCGAGTCTGAGAAAAACATTTGATATCATCAGTAAATGAGTCATGTTAGGAGAGTCCAGTCCCAGAAGCCTCTCTGTGCCCTGTTCAGATAATGAAATCCTCTAAAAAAGCTATGATGCATTTTGTCTATGAAATGTTTTCTTTTTCCCATTTCATAAAATTCAGGATATGAGTCAAGGCAACCAGGAGGGTTCGTTTTAGGATAATCATAATGTTTTAAACCACTTGATGGCTGATTAGGAATTCTGAGGTTTATTGATATAACCTTTCGAAGATCCTTCAAAAATTTTCCTCTAAATTGAATTTGCCATGCTGTATACTCACTGTATAGGAAAAAAATGGAAATACGAGACACATTTTTTTTTCTGATTCTATTATAAAAGGAATAAACCAATAGGGAAAAACCAGTGTTGGGAAACATAACAACAAACATCAGTCTCAGAAAGTGCCATAAGAGTGCAAGAGGTCTGTTCCAGAAAGCATCCCCTTTGATAGGGCAAGACCTCCACCCCCACCTGACCTTCTGGCAGTGCTTCCAAAAGGTCAAATGGACATTGCAGGTTTTTTCTACAAACTCAGACCTTTCTGTTTTCTTGCTCCAACTGGTATATTTGTAAAGTATTTTTAAATTTGAACTGGATACAATGTAACTTTAACTTTTTGACTTTTAAATGACCCATAATAATTTTATATATTTACACGATATGAATAGAGTGATCTGCTACAAAAAATTAATATGGAATTATCCATTCAGGATCATTAGCACCACCATATTCCCAGACACCCAATATATATTTTTTGTATTGGGGAATTTCAGATTCTTCTTTTCTAGTTATTTTGCAATGTACAATAAATCACTGTTCATTACAGTCATGTTATTCTGTGATAAAAGACTAGAACTAATTTCTAGTTTTAGTTATACATGAGAGTAAAATGTATTGTGACATACCATACATACATGGAGTGTAAGTTCCCATTTTTGAAGTTGCACATGATGTGGAATACACTGGTCATGTATTCATACATGAATATAGGAAAGTCATGTCCACTTCATTCTACTGTCTTTCCTATTTCCATCCCCACTTCCTTGTCTTCATTCCTCTTTGTCTAACCCAATGAAATTATATTCTCCCCCATCCCTTTGTTGTGTTTTAAGCTTCTGCATATCAGAGAGAACATTCAGTTTTTTTCAAGATTGGCTTATGTCACTTAGCATAATAGTCTCCAGATCCATTCATTACCAGTAAACACCATAATTTCTTTCTTTCTATGACTGAGTAATTTTCCATTGTGTTTATATATCACATTTCCTTTATCTAGTCATCTGTTAAAGGGAACCCAGTTTGGTTTCATAGCTTAGATGTTGTGAATTGTACTGTTATAAACACTGATGTGACCAAAACACTATAGTAGACTGATATTAAGTCACTTTGGTATATGCTGAGGGGATAGATAACTGGGTCAAATGGGGATTCCATTCCAAGTTTTCTAAGGAATCTCCATGCTGCTTACCAGAGTGGATGCAACAATCTGTAGCCCCACCAGCAACGTGTGAGTGCACACTTTCCCCCATATCCTCAACAAAATGTATTGTTACTTATATTCTTGATAATTGCCATTCTGACTGGAGTGAGGTGGAATTTCTATAGCTTTGATTTACATTTCTTTAAGTGTTAGAGATTTTGAACATTTTTTTCATATATTTGTTGACCAGTCATATTTCTTCTTCTCTGAAGTGTCTGATCATTTTGTTTGTCTATCTCTTGATTGGGTTATTTGTTTTTATGAGTGTTTAGCTTTTTGAGTTCATTATATATCCTGCAGATTAATGCACTATCTGAGGTGCAGGAAGCAAAGATGTTCTTTCGTTCTAGGCTTTGTCATCATGTTCTTGGTTGTTTCCTTTGATGAGAAGAAGCTTTTTAGTTTTATACAATCTTTCTTATTGATTATTGATTTTACTTCTTGCACTTTAGGAGTCTTATTGAGGAAGTCAGTTCCTAAGCTGACATGGTGGAGATTTGGGCCTACTTTTTTTCTAGTAGGTTCAGGGTGTGTGGTCTAATGCTGATGTCCTTGATCCACTTTGAGTTGAGTTTTGTGCAGGGTGAAATAGGGGTTTAAATTCATTTTGTTGCATATGGGTTTCTAGTTTTCCCAGAGCCATTTGGTGAAGAGGATATCTTTTCCCTAATGTATGTTTATGGTGCCTTTGTCTAGTATGAGATAACTCTATTTATTTGAATTTTTCTTTGAGTCTTCTATTCTGTACCATTGGTCTTCATGTATGTTTTGGTGACAATACCATGCCATTTTTGTTACTACAGGTCTGTAGTATAATTTAAGGTCTGGTATTGTTATGCCTCCTGATTTACTTTTCTAGCTGAGGATTGCTTTGGCTATTCGGGTTCTTTTATTTTTCCAAATGAATTTTATGACTGCTTTTTCTATTTCTATGTAGAATGTCTTTGAAATTTAAAAGAAATTACATTAAATCCATATAATACTCTTGACAGTATGGTCATTTGATAATATTAATTCTGCCTGTTTGGACAGGGAGAACTTTCCATCTTCTAAGGTTTTATTCAACTACTAGAACTAATTTCTCCTATGTAACTGTATCCTGATACTCATTATCTATCCTCTTTCTATCCTCTCTCCTGTTGCACTCCCTAATCTGTAATAACCACTATTTTTTTCTTTCTTTTTAAAAAAATCAACTCTTTTGCTTTCCACAAATGATATAGCCTTACAAGTTTTTCTTAACATAGTATCCTCCAATTTCATCCATGTGGCCACAAATGACTGGATTTTATTAATCTTTATAACTGCATAACATTCCATTGTGTTTTATATCACCTATTTTAATCCCTTCATCTTTCACAGAATGACTTAATCAATTCTGTATCTTGACTATTAGAATAGAGCTGCAATAGTCATGGGAAATTAGGTAAATCTTTGATTTTATCTCTTTTCATTTGTATATACTCCTAGTAGAGGGATTTCTGGATTATATTGTAGTTCTTTACTTACTTGTTTGCTTAGAAAGAATCATACTGTTTTCCACAGAGGTTCTATTGATTATTATTGCCACCAATATATAATAGGTCTTCTTTCTTTTCATTCCCACCAGCACTTTTTGTCTTTTGGATAACATCCACTTTAGCAAGAGTGAGATACTATCTCAATGTGGTCTCACTTTTCATTTTTCTGATTATTAAGGATATTGACTAATTTTACACATAATTGTTGTACATTTGTATGCCTTCTTTTCATAAATATCTTGAAATTATTTGCCTATTTTTAATATAATTTTTGTTGTTGTTGAGTTGTTGGAATTCCTTTTATATTCTCAATATTAATCCCTGTTTCTTGGATACTTTGAAAAAAATTTTCTTTTGTTCTGCAGTTTGTACCTCCACTGTGTGAACTGTTTCCGTCTGTGTACAGAACCTTTTCAGAATGATGTAATTGGTTTGTTGCTGGTGCTGTTGTGGTCTTATCCAAAAGTCCTTGCCCACTCTGATATCTTGAAGTGATTCCAGTATGTTTTCTTCTAATAGTTTTATAGTTTCAGATCTTAGATTTAGATCTTGGATCCATTGTGAATAGATTTATGTGTAAGAGTAGAAATCTGCTTTAATTATTGTGAATATGGATATCCAGGGTGCCCAGTATTGCCCATTGCACAGACTTTTCTTTTTTTCAAAGTATGACCTTGGTGACTTTGTCACAAGTTCATTGCCTCAACCTTAGGTTGCAATCCAGTGGAAGAGCTTTTACCTAGCATGTTCAAGACTTTGGTTCAATCCCAGCACAGGAAAAAAAAAATGTTGTTGAATATATTTATATTATTTTCTGGATTTTGTCTACTCAGTACCATGTATGGGTTTGTGCATGGATTTTTGTCCCAGTTCTTTATTGGTTTGGTTATTATGGCTTTGGAATATATCTTAAACTCAGGTATTATGATGCCTTCATTTTTGTCCTTTCTTCTCAATATTTCTTTGACTCTACTGGGTCTTCTTTGGTTTAAACTGAATAATATAATTAATTTTCAGATTTCAGTGAAGAATGTCTTTGGTATTTTAAGAGGAATTACATTGAATCATACACCACTTTATGTAGTGTGAACATTTTTTTTTCATAGAAGCACTTTTTATTATGGCCAAAATGGAGGAATAACCCAAATGGCTATCAACATATAAATGCATAAACAAATCTGGTACTTCCATACAATGATATAGTATCCCATCATAAAAATGAATGATGCATACTGATCCAAGTTAATGTACGTATAAACTTTGAAAAGAGTATGCTAATTGAAAAAAATTTCTTTTTTTCTGCATTTACAAAGCATTACATATTCTTTGAATTTCATGTTTAGAATAGGCAAATGCATAAAGATAGAAAACAGATTGATATTAAAATGGGGATGAAGGGAGTAGAAACTGTTAACAGATGTGTTTTTTTTTAATGGAGTGACAGGGAAGTTGTGGGCTTTTCAGTGATGGTTGCACATTTTGGGTGTGCCAAATTCTTTATAATTGTACACTAGAAAATATTAAATGTTGAATTTTATGTTTGTTTATTTTATCTCACAAAATTCAAAGATATAATTTATGGACCAGTTGACTTTGGGGAAATTTTTTGTTGGTGAATTTTAATTGTATAGAATGGTTAATTTCATTGTGACATTCACACATGCTTAAAACAATTTTATTAAATTCTTCATCTGATATATTAGGTATTCACTTCTTTCCTTCCCCCTTCCTTTACCCCAATAATCTCCCTTTTACATACAATGGTCTTCCAGTTTTTTTCTTTTGTCTATCTTCCACATATGAGAGAAATATAATATTTGTATTCCTGAATCTGGGTTATTTCATTTAATATGAAATGAAATAACCCAGATTTAGAAATACAAATATTATATATGAAATAACCTCCAGTTTCATCTGTTTTCCTAAAATGGTATAACTTTATTCTTACTTTTAGCTTTTAAAAAGTCCATCATGTGTATACACACAATATTCTATTTATTCATTCACCTGCTGATGGACCCCTAAGCTATTTTCATAACTTGGACACTGTAAATTGTGCTGCAATAAACATGGATTTGCATGTATTGGTAAAGAAAACTGACTCTAATTCTTCTGGGTTAATACCAAGGAGTGGTATAGCAAGTCATGTGGTAGTTACAGTTTTAGTTTTGTGAGAAACATTCATACTGACTCCCAAAGTAGCTTCACTCTTTTTCATTCAATAGTGTGCAAAAGTTCCTTTTCCCCCTGCATCCTTGGTAACATTTATTGTTATTAGTGTCCTTCATTATTGTTATTTTTATTGGGGTGAAATAGAATCTCACTGTAGTTTTTTGATTCACATTTTTTCTGGTATTTAAGGATGCTGAACACTATTTCATAAAATTTTTGGCAACTTGTGTTTCTTTTGAGAAGTGTCTATTCTTTTTTTTTTGGTTCATAATTGAATGGGGTTTTTTTGTTCTTTTCTTTTTGAGTTTTTGTAGTTATTTACATATTCTGGATAGTAATCCTCTCAGAAGAGTACAGACAAATATTTCTGCCATATCAAAGGCTATTGTTCCCTTTGCTGTGCAAAACTATTTTTTTGATTTGATGCCTTGTCATTTATTGATTTTTGGTATTGTTTCATGAGCTGTTGGAGTTCTGTTCAGAAATGTGTATATGTTGAAAGGTTTTCTTCTGACTGTAGCAAATTTTCTAATCTTATACCTAGGTCTCTGATAAATTTTGACTTAGCTTTTGTACAGAGTAAGAGATAGGTATCTAGTTTCTTCCTTCCTAGAGAACCATATGTAGATGTACCATTTATTAAAGAGGCTCTTTTTTCTCCAATTTATATTTTTAGCAACTTATCAAGAATCAGGTGACTGTAGCTGTGTGATTTTTTTCTCTGTTCATTTCATTGATCTATGTGTTTTATGCCAAAACCTTGCTATATTTTTATCTGCAGGATAACTTGAAATTGGGTATTATAATACTTCTTTATTTGTTCAGGATTGCTTTGGCTATTCTTATTCTTTTGTTCCTTAATATAAATGTTAATTTTTTTTCCTAGTTCTGAGATGAGAATTATTGGTAGCTTCATGGGGATTCCATTTAATCATTTTGGTAATATGACAACTTTAGCAATATTAATTAGGCCTATCCATGAACATGGGAAATCTTTACTTTGTCTAGTATCTTCTACAATTTATTTTTAATGTTCTGTAATTTTCCATGTACAGATCCTTTACTTTCTCGCCTATATTTTTGGCCTGCTGGGAGCCATTAGCCAAGTAGGTATGACAATTTCCTTGCCAGCGTACCCCATGTTGCTGACATTTTGCAGTGACATTGAATGTAGTTGACCTTGCTCAAGGACCAGGGCAGATTAGGGTGTTCCCGGTTTAACATAATCGGGTTTAGGGCGTTCCCAGTTTAGGTTCCAGGTTTAAGGTTTAAGATTATTCCTGCTGGGAATAGGGCGTATCCTGCTGCCTGAGTTCCCCTTGAGTTCTCACGGGATTCAGACAATATATTTTGGAGATAGAAGCCCAGTGGAAGTGGATTTGGGCAGAGAACGTGGATTTCCCCAGAACGTGTCTGTATACGGCTGGTGTGAGTTCGGGAATAAAGAGTTGCTGTTTGAATCTACAAGCTGTGTGGTGGCTCGTGATTTTGTGCCCAGCCAGACTGCGGCATTTGGTGGCCCGTACGGGGAACTTCTGAAGCTTGGAGGTAAGTGAAATTGCTTGCCCCTGAGGAAGAGCGAAAGAATGGGTGACCAATTCAAAAAACAATGTGTTATTGTTTTGATTTATCTTGTTTTTGTTTCAAGCTGCCTATCCCTAGAAATTTCTCAGGCAAACTGGAAAAAATGGTTGACTAAAGGTTTGAAGTTTGTCGGCCCTGAGGAAGAGAAAATTGATACAACGATTTTTTATTCCGTTTTTGTTTCATTCAGTTTCGGTTTTGTTTTGTGTTATCTTATTGGGTTGCGTTATCTTTATAGTAGATTAGAAATTAGTAAAAAACAAACCGAAAAGATGTTAAGTAAATTGTTAGAGGTTCAGACCATGGAGAAAGACATTTTAGATCAAGCAAAAGAGAAGGTCTCTCGAGCTAGTCAGACAGAGGAAGAAAATTTAAAGGAAAAGGGGTTGTTAGGAAAAAGGCCACAACAGGAGGCTGTTACTAACTCCGTTTTATCACAAGAGGGCGTAATTCAACCAACAGCCCCACCGATGGAGACAGCTGAGTGGCCCTCAAACCCCGTAGTTGATAAATGGGATCCTGAGACAGGACCTCAAAGATTAGCATGCCCTGTACTTGAACAGGCAGGAGGGCAGCGAATTCACCGTGCTTTAGATTTTAAAACAGTGAAGCAGTTAAAGGAGGCTGTAACAACCTATGGCCCCCAAGCTCCCTTCACGGTAAGCATGGTCGAGTCCATTACTAACTTGGACATGACGCCAGCAGATTGGGCTAGTATGTGTAAATCTGTACTAAATGGAGGACAATATTTGTTATGGAAGGTTGCCAATGAGGAATTTTGCACGGAGACAGCTAGGCGAAATGCAGCAGCCGGTTACCCTCAAAGAAATCTAGATATGTTGTTAGGAAAAGGACCTTATGAGGGTCAACGGCAACAAATTGAATATGATCCTGCTATATATGCACAAATTGCTGCAGACGCAGTTAGGGCATGGAAGACTTTACAAGGACATGGAGATTTACAAGGTCAGCTATCTAAGGTAATACAGAGAGCTAATGAACCTTACGCTGACTTTGTAGATAGGCTAATTCAAACGGCTGCCAAAATTTTTGGGGATACAGAACAAGCAATGCCATTAATAAAACAACTGGCTTATGACCAAGCAAATCGTTGCTGCAGAGAGGTTATTAGACCATGGAGACATGAAGATTTAAACACATATATTAAATTATGTAGAGATATTAATGAACAAGGGCAAGTCTTGGCAGCTGCAGTACAACAGGCTTTAGATGCCAGGCCAAAAACATGCTATGATTGTGAACAAACAGGACATTTTAAAAGGAATTGCCCCATAGGAGGAGGCCACAGGGTCTTAAGAGGCTTCACTGGGAGCCAAGCAAGAGAGCAGATGTCCTCCCAGAGGAGGAAGCAGGCTTCAGAGCAGCTGTGTGGTGGCTCGTGATTGTGTGCCCAGCCAGACTGCGGCATTGGCCAGGTAATTTTTAAAGATCACGTGAATGGAATTGCTTTTTTGATTACTTTCTCAGTAAGTTTATTATGGTGTATAGACATGCTTGATATTTGTTTGATGATTTTATATCCTATTACTTTCCTGAATTTGATGTTTTGTTGCATTCAATATGAAAATATTTAAGAAATATTTCACACCTATATTCATCAAGGATATTGGGCTGTAGTTTTACTGTCATTGATGTGTTCCTATTATTTTCTTTTTGTTCATAAATAATTTTATTTTTATTGCTTCTTTTTAGTTTTACATGAAAATAGAATACACTTTGATAAATTATACATGCATAGTTTATATCTTATTCCAATTAGGACCCCATTCTTGTGTGTGTCTACCATAGTGGGATTCACTTAGGTTTTTTTCATTTGTGTGTAAAGAAAAATTATATCAGATTCATTCTTCTACTGTCTTTCCAATTTCTACACACCCTCAATTCCTTTCATTCCCCTTTGTTCAACCTAATGAACTTCTCCATTTAGTATGGTGTAGCTTTTGCATATCAATGATATCTTCTAATTTTTGCTTTTTTTGAGATTGACTTATTTTACTTAACATGATAGTTTCCAGATCCATACATTTAGTAGTAAATGTTCTGATGCCATTCTTTTTTATGGCAAAGTAATCTGCCATCGTATATATATAACAAAATTCTTTATCCATTCATCTTTTGAAAGGCACCTAGTTTGGTTCCACAGGTTATGTATTGTGAATTGTGCTGCTATAAACATTGCTGTGGCTTTGTCACTATAGCTTGTTTATTCTAACTCTTTTGGATATATACCAAGGAGTAGTATAATTAGTTCGAAAAGTACTTCCATTCTTATTTTTTTTTTATCTCCATACTGCTTACCAGAATGGCTGCAACAATTTGCAGTCCCACCACCAATGTATGAGTGTACATTTTCCCCACATCCTCACCAAAATTTATTGCTATTTGTATTCTTGATAATTGCCATTCTGACTTTAGTGAGGTATAATCTCAGTGTAATTTTAAGTATCATTTCTGTAGTTGCTAGACAAGTTGAACATTTTTTCCTATATTTGTTAACAATCCATATTTATTCTTTTGAGAAGTGTCTGTTCAGTTCTTTTGCCCATTTATGGATCAGATTATTTGCTTTTTTTTTTTTTTTGGTGGGTTTGTTTTTGAGTTCTTTATATATCCTCCACTATCTGAAGTGCAGATGCAAAGATTTTCTTCCATTCTGCAGACTCTCTCTTCATATTCTTGATTGTTTCCTTTGCCATGAAAAAGCTTTTCAGTTTGATGACATCCCATTTATTGATTATTGATTTTTCTTCCTGCACTTTAGGACTCTTGTTGAGGAAATCAGTTCCTGAGCCAATATGTGAAGTGTGGGGTCTGCATTTTGTTTTACTTTGTGTAGGGTTTCTCATTTAATTCCTAGGTCTTTGATCCACTTTCAGTTGATTTTTTTTGTACATGGTGAGATATAGTGGTTGATTTTTATTTTATTACATATGGATTTTCAGTTTTCCCAGCACAATTTTTTAGAGTCAATGTTTTTTCCAGTATATGTTTTTGGTGCCTTTGTCTAGGACACAATATCTGTATTTATGTGGGTTTGTTTCTGTGGCATTTATTTTGCTCCATTGGTGCACATGTCATGTCTGTTTTGGTGCCAAACACCATGCTGCTGATTTGTTACTAACGCTCTGTAGTATACTTTAAGGTCTGGCATTGTGATGCCTCCTGCTTTATTATTTATTCATCCATTTATTTATTTATTTATTTATTACTTTTTTGCTAAGAATTACTTTGGCTATTTTGTTTCTCTTATTTTTCAATATAAATTTTATATTTTTTTTCTTTTTTCTGTAAAGAACGCTATTGGAAATTTGGTGGAAACTGCATTGAGGCTGCACAATTCTTTTAGTAGTGTGGTCATATTGACAATATTAATTCTGCCTACCCAAGAATATGGGATGACTTTCCATCCTTTAATGCTACTTCAATTTATTTCTTTAGTGTTCTGTAGTTTTCAATATATAGATCTTTCACTTCTTTTGTTGCATTCAGTCCTAAGTACTGTATTGTATTATATTGTATTGTATTTTTGAGGCTATTGTGAATGGGATGCTTTTCCTAATTTCTCATTCAGTTGATTCATCATTGAAGTATGGGAATAAAATTGATTTATGGGTATTAATTTTGTATCCTGCTACTTTGCTGAATTCTTTTATGCTTTCTAGAAGTTTATTGGTAGAGATTAATGGGTCTTCTAAATATAGAATCATGTCATTGACAAACAAATAGCTGGAGCTCTCCTTTTTCTATTCTTATCCCTCTAATTTCTTTCTTTTGTCTAAGTGCTCTGGTTAGGATTTTAAGGACTATGTTGAATACAAATGGTGAAAGTAAACATTCTTGTCTTGTTTCTGTTTTTAGAGGAAATGCTTTCACGTTTACTCCATTTAGAATGATATTAGCCTTTAGTTTGTCATATGTAACATTTACAATTTTGAGGTATGTTCATTTTCCATACTTAGTTTTTCTAGTGTTCTAACATGAATAGATTCTATATTTGTCAAATGTTTTCTCTGCATTTATTGAGGTGATCATGTGGTTCTTGTCATTTTATTTTTTATTGGTTGTTCAAAACATTACAAAGCTCTTGACATATCATATTTCATACATTAGATTCAAGTTGGTTATGAACTCCCAATTTTATGGTTCTTGTCATTTTAGACCACAATGCAACTCTTAACAAATAAAAAAATAATAATAGAGATAATATCCTGCATTCTATCAGATCATAGCTGAATGAAATTAGAATTCAATAGGACAAAAAGCAGAAACTACTCTAACACCTGGATACTAAATTATTTACTATTGAATGATGAATGGATAGCAGAAGAAATCAGAGGTAAAACTTTAAAGACCTACAAGAAAATAAGAATGGTGTTATAGCCTATCAAAATCTCTGAGACACTATGAAGGCATTTCTAAGAAGAAAGTTTATAGCATTGAGCTCATTCATTAAAAGAATTGAAAATCACACACACACACACACACACACACACACAAATACATCTAACAGTACATCTTAAGGCCCTACAAAATGAAGAACAAATCAACAACAAAATCAATAGAAGGCAGGAAAAAAATAAAATCAAAGCTGAACTCAATGAAATTGAGACTAAAAAGCATTTCAAAAAAATCAATGAAATGAAAAGTTGGTTCTTTAAAAAATAAACAAAAAATTGAAAAACCTTAGCCAAGCTTACTAAAATAAAGAGAAAAAATTTCCAATTTTTAAAACTATGGTGAAAATGGAAATATCACCAGAGACACTACTGAAATATAGATGATAACCAGAATCTATTTTGAAAAAGTATACTCCAAAAAGCTAAAAAAAAATCATAAGGATATCAACATATTTATAGAGATATATTACCTACCCAATTAAACCATGAGGGTATAGAAAATTTAAACAGATAATTTTCAATTCATAAAATTGAAGAAGCCATCAAAAGCCTACCAACAAAGTAAGGTCCAGGAGTGGATGAATTCACAGCTGAGTTCTACCAGAAAAACTAATACCAATCCTCCTAAAATTATTTCAGGAAATAGAAAGAAGGGAATTATGTGTAAGACATTATACAAAGCTAGTATCACTCTGATACCAAAACCAAACAAAGACACATCAAGGAACAAAAACTTCAGACCAAGATCTCTGATGAATACTGATGCAAACATTCTCAATAAAATACTAACAAATTGCATACAAAAAAAAAAACATTAAAAAATGCTACACCATGATCAAGTGGGTTTTATCCCATGCATGCAAGATTGGTTCAACATACAGAAATTAGTACATGTAATTCATCAGATAAATAGAACTGAAGACAAAAACCCATGATTTTCATAATAGATGCAGATAAAGCATTTGACAAAATACAGCATGCATTAATGTTTAGAACCCTATTTGGTTTTGAAATCATATTGATATTTGCATCTTACAAATAATTTGGAAACAATCCCTCTTTTATTCTGGTTTAATTGATCTTAATTCTTCTTTAAAGATAATCAGACTATAGCAAATTAATACATTTCAATAAATAAAATTGGATCAAAGTATGCAATATCAAATACCATAAGAATGGCATTCCCTTCAACACAGAAGACAATGCCAGTGAAAAAATTTTAAAAAACTAATACCAAAAATACTTAAATTCCTCTACACAGACCTTACCTGTCTACTTATGGCACAAATATAGGAAGCTCTGATAGTCTTGTGGCATGCCCAGGTAGCAATGTATTCTTCTGTGTCTTAGAGGGAAAATCCTGGAGTTTGACAGTCTACCGCCTAAATTCCCAACAGAGGTGAGCTCTGGTGTTACCAACGTCTCTGGGGCCTCTGGATGTGGCAGCCGTGATGCTAGGCCCACCTTATGTGCAAGAGCCTGCACTCAGGTTCCACAGTATTATGCACAGCGATGCCAAGGTCTATGATGGTAACAGCCTCATGTTGAGGCTATGCACTACAGTGGGATCTGTCCTCATGCTCTGCAGAGGCAAACACCAGTGATACTACAGCTAGTGATTGCATCAGAAATTCCAGGATTCTGTTCTGGTCACTAGGATAATATAGACTCTAATTGCATATCTCTTCTGAGGATGGCACCAATAATAGCACCTTGGGCTCTGGAGGTTGTTGAGGGGGTATGAACTTCTCTAGAGAAAAACATTTGAAAGGAACCCAGGCAGCTTCCCTAACTAGGTTCAAAGTCTTTTTGAACTCACTTTCAAACAACAGAACTCATTTTCATTTATGTTGCTTGGCTGCAGCAGTAATGAAGGCCTCTGAGGCTTTCCCACTTAACTTTCCTCAGGAACATGAACTCTGCCATGTTAAGGCACTGGGGACACAAGTTGTAGTAAATTTTGATCTTCTCTCTAGGCTGCCATCTGGAGTCTCCTCTTTACTTAGGGTTCACATCATTCCTTCCTAAGGTCTAGTATTCTCCCTGCCACTCTCCTAAAAATATTTGTATTTCCCCTGGTTTTCCTCTTTGGAAAAGGGTATCTCTGTTAAGTCTACTTGGATCCTCTCACCATTCAGATTTTTATTTTTCTGGTCTGGGATAGGCCTTGTCTTTTACATTTCTAAAAAGATTCTTATAGAGGTTCTCTTGATTTTAGCATCATTAAGATTTTGAACAATGTACAGACAGTTCCCAACTATAGGTGGTATTTTGAGATATTTTGATTTTGTGATGGTTTAAAACTGGCATCATTCAGAAGGCAGTGCAGATTGAATTTTTAGTTTTGGTATTTCCTTTGGTTAGTTTTATGAGGTATGATACTCTTTTGGGAAACTGGGCAGTGGCAGTAAGCAACAGTTCTCAGGAGTACTCTACCATGTGCTGCGACGCTAAACTATGATGTTTGTTAGGTTAGGCGTATTAAATGAGTTAGTTAATTGCAATATTTTTAATTTATGAAGGGCTTATTGAAACATAGTCTCTTTATACATGAAGTAGAAGCTTCATTATTTGTTCTTGTTGTTTAGGATGACTAGCTTTTGCCTAGTAGGTTGTTTTAGAAGCATCCTTGGCTTCTACCCACTGAATACGAGTAGCATTCCCCTAATCAATCATGACAATCTAAAATGTCTCTAGAAATTTAAAAACATAAGTTAGAGGATTGTGTCACCCCAGTTGGAACCACTGGTGTAGGGAATATTCATGCTGCTGGTCCCGAGAAAAGATTTTAGAGGGTTTGGTCTGGGCTTTCCATACTTAACTCATGTCTTCAACAGAGTGAGAATTCCATGGCATCAAGAGAAGGGATATATCTTGAGCCTAGGATCCTCTTCTTGACTAAATGCTAGGTGAGTAGGGCCTGAGTCTCATATAAGCCTCTGTCTGTCACCTCAATTGCCACAAGTACTAGAGATTGAACAAGTTTTAGTGTTACTAGAGAATTCTACATATGGAATACTAAGAAAATGTTCTGATTCCTGGGAAAATACTTCCTTAATAGAAGAGGAAGTTCAGTTATTTAACATAGAAAATGTGGGAATTATCAAACTAGGCATGAAAACACGTGGCCCAACCTAGAGCATATAGCTCCTCGAGAACAGGCCTGACCAAAGACTGTTAAAATTTGCTATGCTAGACATTGGCAACTTTTTCCTCCAAAGGGTCAAATATTAACTATTTTATGCTCAGCACATTAAACAGCTCTAGTGCATCTACTCAACTTAAAAATGGGTGGCTTTTGGGGGTGGGGTAGAGCGCTTGCCTAGTACTTTATGAGGCACTGGGTCTGATCCCTGGCACCACATAAAAAAATAAAAAAAATAAAGTTATTATGTTCATCTACAACTAAAATATAATAAAATTAATTTCAGCTTCAGCAATGGTGAGGCACTAAGCAACTCAGTGAGATACTGTCTCTAAATATCATACAAAATAGGGCTGGGGATGTCGCCTAGTAGTCTAGTGCCCCTTAATGCAATCCCTAGTATCAAAAAGATAAAATAAAATAAAATAAAATAAAATAAAATAAAAATGGTGGAGGTGACTCTCTTTTAATAAAATATTCATTTTATTTAT
This sequence comes from Marmota marmota marmota, assembly GCF_001458135.2. Taxonomy (NCBI): domain Eukaryota; kingdom Metazoa; phylum Chordata; class Mammalia; order Rodentia; family Sciuridae; genus Marmota; species Marmota marmota. The sequence goes on along the minus strand of NW_026000174.1, from coordinate 48,686,105 downwards.
TTATTTGTTTATTTATTTGGTGCTTGGGGATTTGAACCCAGGACCTCATGCATCATGCCAGGCAAGAACTTTACCCCTGAGATACATCCACAGCCCTAACAAAAAATTCTTTACAAAAAACATGGATGTAATTTGCTAGACACTGTGCTGTATTCCTTCTCAAGACAAAGGGACTTCCAGGTAACTTGCCAATAAGGCATACTACTAAGGCTGGAAGACACCTGCTCAACACACATTAAAAATCAAACCATGTACTAAAACATACAGATCAAGAAGGATTTTTTATAGCATTTTTCGTCTTTGTTTTTCCCTCCCTGGCCTCAGATCTTGAATGCAATAGTATACAACTTCCATTAGCTGTTATGTGCTTCTCTATATAATCATAGTGGTGTTTTCCTAATATGAGTCTAAATAAGACACATATTCATGCACATCTTTACATATAAACAAACAAATAATTAACTAAAGCAGACTTTAGGCTTATTCTGAAATTAAAATTATATAAAACGAATATTCAGGAATTTCCAATATAGTAATCAATGATATATATTTAATTTTTAATCAGTTAGAATTGGCACAAAAAAAATGTTGTTCTAAACATTCTTTTGTTTCTTTTTGGTCCTGAGTTATTTATCTGTGCTGGTTTTCCAAGTTTTGCTGGTATTGGTCTGTGCCTTATACTCTACTTAACTTTTAGAAGTCTTTGGCAGGATATCATTGTCTAATACTAGATTATTTTACTTCTTAAAAATAGTTTTAACCTTTGGTCAGATGACATTTATAAGGTACTGAGTACTGAGACTTTATCAATGTTTTCAAAGATTTTAACTATCATAAAATTTTTCTAGTAAATTCTTATCAACTTAAGCACTTGAGGAATCTTTCCTACCTATGTTTATATATTACACTTCCTCATACTGGAACTGATCTATACATGCTTTGTGGAGTTAATTTTCTGCTCTCAGTACTCAAATTATGAGGATTCTATGGCTCAATGGAAAGAGAGTAGTTCCCTTTTTTGGAAGGGAATATTTTTTTTAATTGCAATATGAGTTACAAACTGATTCTTCTTTAAGAAACAAACCCACTTTAGAAATAAAATTATACATTTTTCTTGGCAGTTTCAGGTCATCTTTGGGTCTGTCAACAGGGCTGTTACAATAACATAAGGAAAATTATCCCTTTGTTCATTCTGTACTCAACTAGTTTCTTGATAATGCTTATTTGAGGGCCTAAAGTTATTGCTTTTCTCACAGTAAGACACCTATCTTAAAGAAAATCCTTTTGTGTCAAAACATTCCTATTCAGCCACACAACCATGACCTACCCCAAAAGATTCCCCTCCCAAATGAAATATAATTAAAAATTTAAAAATGAATGCTATATTCTCATTCTCCATTTTTCACTTACAATCTGTATTGTATTCTGAGGTGGAGAGGAAAGCAGGCTGATTAAACATTTGCAAGGCAGTGAAATGTTTTCAGGCTGATAAATTCAAAAATACATCTGCAAGGCCAAAAGGAAATATATTATATAGAGTATACCAAGAAAAGTGTTCCCAAGATAGAAAACCAAGGTTCTCTGCTCATTTCTACCTAAAACAGGTTTAAGGTCTTCATTCTTCTTTTTTTTGTATCTAATACATTTCCAAAACTCTGCAATTATCACACATGAGTAAAGTATTGAAATGAACTGTGCTTTCTGCCGCACTTCTTGGGTTATCCTTGATAAGAACAATGGTGATGGACAGAAATTTTATTTCTGGAAGCATAGTCACCATGTAAAACCAAATTATCAGATTTCAGGGCCAAAAAGAACATTTTGCTGGATGTAATAGTTATAAATCATCCCTCTCTAGAATACTGGAAGTTGTGGCTTTTAGCAAAGAAATATATCAAATGTAGTTTAATACTGATTTTCTTTTTCCTTCAGAAATACATTTCAACCACAAAGACCCCAAAGATTAGTAGATCTACATGTAATTTTTATGCTACAGTGACACTTCTGTTCTTATTTTATTGAAAAATATTTGTGATGGTTCATTCAACTTATTCTCCCAAACCTGACTTACAGTTGGGAGAAGTGTACCACAGGGGTACAGGGCCTCAGATTTATTGGGGACATCAGAGTGTGTGTACTGAAAAGGAACAAAGGATCCAGGAGTGAATGAGGCACTACAGGGTTGCCTTTGGGGGCAACCTTCCTTTGGAAGTGTCATATACTTTGGTTAGGACAACTTTGCAATGTGTGGCTTTCACTCAAGCCAGAATTGAGTGGACAATATTTAAGTACTTAACACAAAAACACCACTGATAAGCAATGAAGCTATCTTGTTAGATTTTGTCTTTAGAGAGGAAGAGATCAATCAAGAGTAAAGGCATATAAATAAGGTGTTGTTAAGTTGCCCAGGCTGGCCTCAAACTGTGATCCTCCCACCTCAGCCTCGTGAATTACACAGTGCCTGGCCTGAATGGATCTTTCCCTAAACGATTATTTAGAATGATCAAAATAAAAATAAAAATTTTGAAACTCTATGGAGAGGATTTCTCAAAAATTTGACTGTAAATCTCAGGAGCCTCCTTAAATGAGCCTCATATTATTGAGCATGAGATTTGCATGAATGTATTTTAGAAAATACTGAAATATTAAGAAGAATGAGAAAGAGATAGGAAGAAGGTTTTCTTTTAAAAATGCAGATTCACAAATGAGGCATGGTGGTACACACCTATAAGCCTAGTATCTCAGGGGGCTGATGAAGGAGGATTCCAAGTTCAAAACCAGCCTCACCAACTTATGTAAGCCCTAAACAATTTAGTGAGAACCTGTCTCAAAAAAAAAAAAAAAATAGAAAGGATTGAGAATGTAGCTCAGTGTCCCTGGGTTCAATCCTTGGCAATAAGGAAAAAAAAAATAGAGAAGAAAAGAAAATCAGATTCACTGAATCACTTCCACTGGTAGAAAAGTAGACTTGACTAAAATTATAAGCAATGGACACAGGTTTGAGCAGAAGCACAGGATATTTTAGCACTATGCTATTCCCCTGCCTAAAAGATTTTAAATGTTACTGAACTATGCTTCAGTTTTTATGAAGACTTTCTTTGAAATTTGGAATTCTCTTATTATTCTATTACCCTTGTAAAACATTCATCAGTTGCATGTTAGATCAACACAGAAAAATTTATTTAGTTCAAACTGAACTAAAATATGTTCAAGTAGACAGTTGAATGGAGACCTTCAAATGCAAGTGCAGGATAAAGCAAATAGAAACTTGATTGATGCCTCCTGTCTTTTCTTGAAATCTTGGTGAAGAAATAGGAGGTTTTTAGAAAATAATGCATTGGGGATTATAACTTTTCTTTTCTGATTAGAGGAAGAAAGTAGGAAAAAGACAGGCCTTGTTCTTATCCCACCTGTGGCCACTTTATCAGCGTCTTCTATTAGACTTAGCTTCATGGTAGAGAAGCCTAATTTTCTAAAACATCATTTTCTCCCTTCAACTAGGAGATCGCCCATGACCACCACTGCCATTGTGGTACAAATTATTGGAGATGATGACAGTTAAAAAATCCTATTTCCCTGGTCTCTTTGCAGAATGGTGTGGGTAATAAGATATTAACACAAGTTGAAGGTTGGGGATGCTCAGGAAAACCTCTAGCCCATCCACTTTTTCTTCTGCCTGTTTTCTAGAATGTGGCCATAATAGCCTAAGTGGCATTATCCATTTTCATGACAGAAAGGCCAGGATTCTTGCACAGACCAGATCTGTCATGTTTATGAAGCTGTTGAAGCAATGTCAGACTCCAGCCACTTACATATTTCTGATTTACAAAAAGAGTAAATGGTAAATGCTTACATGAAGATTATTCTTGACACACACTTAGTTTACACTTAACTGCCTCTTTTGAGAGTTCAGTTTACAGGTACGTAACCCAGTTCCTAACTGTCACAGAGTAAAATATTAGGTGTCATTAATACAATAGAATGACAAAGATAGAGACATGATGTGATGTTCAGGTAGCTTCAAAATTAAGAGTTAAGGCACTCTGTTTCTGAGAAGAATTGAGTTTAGTTTTGCCTCCTAATTAGGTATCCAGGTTTTTAGGGACTTTGGGGCTATGTAGACACAGGTGATGTTTTGAAATACACATGATGAAACTCTATCATGCATTCAAGTCAGCACTTTTACTTGGCTCCTAACTACTGCATTAACTTCCATCAGTTTGCTTCATGTAAAAGGCTCAAAGGATCCCACTAATTGAAATAAAACTTTATAATGAAAAGAAATATGTTGTACGAAGTATGATTGTTTTCAGTACTCAAATACAAAAAAAAAAAAAAAAAAAAAAAAAA
>NW_026000174.1:48657794-48679295 GCF_001458135.2 Marmota marmota marmota | reverse complement strand
GAAGAAGAAGAAGAAGAAGAAGAAGAAGAAGAAGAAGAAGAAGAAGAAGAAGAAGAAGAAGAAGAAGAAGAAGAAGAAGAAGGGAGAGAAAGAAATGACAGATTTATCTTTTGCAAAATTTTGATAGGCTCTTTTTCTGTGTTGTAATGTTATATTTATCTGCCCAGCAGGGCTCTTAGGATTAGATTTACACTATCTATTTGAATGTGAAGATGTCCAGTAGATTTTTCAATTGGGAAAAAAGCATGCAGCCTTAATTACAAAGGTAGGAAGATAAAGATGGGCTATTATTATCAGTGGTGGAGACTCTAAGAGAAGGGAAATGGTGATTACAATTCCCAACAAAATTTCAGGATTTACTCCAAATTCTAATCAGGCATTTTCTTCATTTTGGAATTTTAACTGACCTCACTTTCCTATGCACACATATGAATATGCCACAGTGAATCTCACCATTATTTATATCCACAAGGCACTATTAAAACATATATAAGTAAATAGAATAAAGATCACTAGAGAGAGGGAAGGGAACAGGGGGAGGGAGGAAGGAAGGGGAAGGGGAAGTACTGGGGACTGAATTGGAGCAAATTATAGCCAATGCTTGCATAATAATATCAAAATGAATCCTAATGTTATGTATAACTAAAAAAAAGAAGAAAATAAATTTATGGAAATTTGCATTTATATTTTGAAGATTTGAAAATGTTTATATTTTATTGAGAGCCCAGCAGTGAAGAATATGATATACTATATCTCAGGAAAAATTAATTTAGAATACTTGTTGCTCTACAAAGCAACCCTAGAGCACAAATCAAATGTTCAACTAACAGTATAGCAATGAGGACTTCCCACACATTTGAAATATGAAGTCCAAGTTTACTTATGCAACGTTGTGTATATTACAACATTGTAATGCCACATAAACTTCAGGAAGTAATCAAAATTAAATTAAATACTGTAATGTTTATATCAGGGGAAAAAAGAAAATTAATAATGGATCTTTAAACTTAATTCCTAAAATACATGAAGATAAGTAATAACACAGTAGAGACATTTAGGGGGAAATTTAGGAAAAAAAATGCAGATGGATTATCTCATTATTGAAAAACAAACATAACATTTAAAGCCTCATGTCAGTAGAAAACAAACCCGCAATATTTTGTTGCTAATGTTTCCAAATATCACTTTAAAAGAATTAAGCAGAAAATTTGAGTATTACAAGTACCATTGATATAACTTGAATAACGAAGTCAAAGTTTAAATCTAGATTTCAAAATATAAAATTATTGCATTCTATATTTTGGATTTCATTTTTGAATTTATAATGAATTGGTCATAAAGTACTTTAGTCCATTCCCTTTTATGTAGATTTAATTACTAAATATTTCATCTAGGAATTGACATCATTTCATAATTGACAGAGATTACCATGAAAACTGATAATCCTTTGGAGAAAATAAGCCATATCTGGGGTGAAGAGGAGATGTATGGTTTTGAGTATTAATGATGTTTCAGAAATACTAGATCAGTGATTCACATTTTACCAAAAAAAAAAACAATAACAATGTGTCCTAAGGATGAGATATGCATTGAGTACCAAGAATTTACTTCCACGATTATATATCTTAAAAGGTTAAATAGAAAAATTGACTTTTATAATCAAATGAAACAATTATATTGGAGAAAAAAGGAGTTATTAAATAGTAAAATATTTGCTTTAAAAAAATCTATAGTCATGAAAAAATAAAAGCATTGTTATTCCAAGCTGAAGTTGATTGATTTTAAAAATATATCAATATATAAAATCTTCCTATGATAAGAGTACCAGATAAGGAGAGAAACTTGATTATTTCAATTACATAAATGCAGAATAGCATTAACTAACAAAATATCTTAAACAAATGACAACTAAAAAGAGAAGTAGGCAAACTTGATAGCTGTATTTGAAGATTTGAAAATACCTGCAAACTTGAAACTTGAAGTGCCAGTTGCAAAAATTATGTCATTAATATATACCTTAAATATAGGCTAAATACCACAAAAAACAGTGAATAAAATTCTCTTCATTTTCTCACTTGAAGAAATGCTTAGGGACAAGGTTGTAGAACAAAGTTTTGCAGGAAAAAAAAATCAAATTTCAGTAATCTTCCTGTAGGTACTTCACATAAATTTTGCTTTATACTTTAACTGAGCATTCTCTTTTGAAGTTTGTAAAGGACCACATGAATTATTATAGTGGGTTTTTGATAATATTATCATTACTTGGTAATCTTTTGCTTTATTTCAAATAAATGGAAGCCAAAGGATGTTAGCAATGATGAATATAGCAATAATATATTTATTTTATGTGATAATTAGCAAAACTATTATTTATATTATTAATTCTATTCTCTTTCATTCCTGCCCATATTCAAGTAGTTCTTAAAGGAATAGCAACAAAAACTGGTTTGATAACTTATATAATTAGTATCCCACATGAAATAATAAAGAAGAGTTGATAAAAAATTATCCTATCTAAAAATCAGATCAATTGATATTTATAATTAAGGAAACGGAGGTAAAATTTTGAGATATCTCACTGGTATAAGCCCTACACATTTCCTCTCAATACGTTCTTATGGTCAAGCGACTTTGTAACAGACAAATTAGGATATTGTAATAATCTAATTTCCATTTGTCACACTGTGCTTTCTATCAGGTGACTGAATTGACAAAATTAGAATGGTAAGAAGAGGCGATTAAGGAAAACACATCTAAAAGTGTATGAAAAATATATTGTATGGTAAATATTTATTATATGCTTCCTACTTTGTTTGACTCCTCAAGGACAAGTTTATTGATCCTACATTAAAGTTCTGTAATTATTCAGTTTTATAATCCTTTAAAAATTTTTATTTGGACTCAGGGTAATCAATTATTAAAAACATTGACTAGACTATTTTAAGTAATCTGTGATATTCAAACTTTTGAATTCAATACAATGTTGATTTCTCATTGACAAGTTAATAAAAATTGAAATTAAATTCAAGGTATATTTTATTTGCCCAAGCTTCTGTTTCAAACCCCAAATGAAATTACAAAAATAAAACTAACAAAACAAAATCAGGAGTTATGGATGACATAAAACAGATGGCAGATGGCATGGCATTGGTACACATGCATACAATGCAGAAGTAAATTATAATAAAAGGCACCCAATGTAGTTATTAGTCTTTCTAGGGAAACATGAAGGTAGACCATTTGGGGGTACAATGGACATGGTGGTCTTTCTTCTTTTGTTAAGAGCAGCCTTCCAACCGTAAAGGGTGCTGTAATATTTTCCTTCTCCCTGTAGAAGGTATCTGAGAAAGTGGATAATGTTGTATAAACTCTCAGGAAAGAACACCATAAGACATTACAGCAAGCTTAGGGCAGAGAAAATTAAAACAAATCCAAACAGTAACTCTAAGGAGAAAGGAGTGAAGAAAAGAATGTCACACCTCAAAATTACTTTTTGTCTGGATTAATTCAAATAATTTAAAACAGAAATTGAATACTGTATAAAGTTGAGGAAACAAGGATAAAGTATTAGTCTATGGCTATTGTCACTATTGGGAGAAAACTTCAAAGAAAGCAAAACAGAACACTGCATAGGTGTTCTGTGTACCTCAGTGGGAAAGGCTTGGGCAGTGGGGTGATATTTTTTCTTCTTTTTTACTGATATTGCTATTTGTAAATATAACATTCTGTTTATTGCTTCTATTTTGATGGCTTTCTCATAAATTCCTATTTTCGTCTCTATATGTATTTATGGTTGCCATCTAAAAAGCCACGTTAGCATCTGGCCACTAGGGGGTGCCCTCACTGCACATATTGCTGCACTACCGCTGCAGGGACGATCTTGACCGGGAATGCCACGCTCTGAATTTTCCTTTCAGCTCATTTAAATCTGAAACTGCTTTGCTCTTGTTATGTTTTTTTAACTTCTGGCCTAAGGACTTGGCATCACTATATTCTTCATTAAGAGAAGCAAAGCCACTTTTTCTGTATACTGTCAATTTCGACATCTTGAAAAGGATGAAAAAGTAGAAGCACTTGCTTAAACTCAAGATTTCTCAGGAGACATAAACCTTTGTACACTTGTAGCATCTTTTTTTTTCATTTACATAGTTGCTTATATTTATTTTTCATAAGTTCTGAAAACATATAAAATTATGACATCTCTTAGGATATTTAAGATGTTCAAATTTCACTGTGAAAATAAAACTTGTTGCCCCCTCTAATTTAAAATTATTAAATAGTATCACCCATGTAAAGAATTTATTCTTGTATTTGTTAATATGCTATGCCATCTTAAACATTCTTAATATTTTGCTTTTAATCATATTTTATATTGCATTTCCACTTCAAAGGAATAAGCAGCTTACTATAATGTTGTAGTGTGGCATTTCTTTAAAAATTAATGACTTATTCAATTTTATAGGAAAAAAAACAGATTATTTTCCATGCGGACCAATGTAATTAAACCAACTGTTTCTTATATTTAAGCATTTATTGAAATAAACAAAAATTAAAAACTTCACTAAATGATTAATATAAAACTCCAAGTAGAGTATTTAGTTTCCGATAATGTCAGGAAAAAGTTTGGAAGTCTTCAAAATGGAGAAAAATGTGATATCTTTCCTAGATTGACCATTCACTTTATCTATGTATTTCATTGTCTTTGACATATTTTCAAACTATGTAAAATGTAGAAAAATGAAAATAATGCAAATAATGCTAATTGTGTCTAGTGAAATACAATTACTTATTGGCTGGTGGATGGACCATTTTAGAAAAATGCATTTGTAAATTTAATTCAGAATTTCTTTTTTATTCAATTTTGTTACTTTTATTGATACATTATAGTTGTACATAATATTTGGATTCACTTTGACATAACACATGCATGGAATTTAATTTACTTTCTTTCTTTCCCCAATGCCTCCCCTACTTTCCTTCTCCTCTTTTGCCTCCCTATTCCCCTTCTTCTACTCTATTGATATAATATATATATTTAATTGGTGCTGTATAGATATACATAATGGTGGAACTCACTGTAGTGTATATATGCTTATAGTGTAACTTAGAATTTCTTATGTTCTGTGCATGTGTACATCTTGGGATTGTTCTTTGAACTGGTTGTAATTGTTTCTTCATTAATTATTGACTTACATTTTTAATATAGGTTCACTTTATATTTCTGAAAGAGTCATGATGCTGCCATTGTTTGACAATTAGCCATTAGCACATTGATGATCTAGATTAATGCATAACGATTCAGATTAGCAATCACAGGTCAGATTCCATTAAAAACCACATTTAAAAAAATTGAATTCTAATTAGACCTACATCCTTTGACTATGTCAAAATACAACAATAGTTTCATCTAGATAAGCATTTTAATGAGCAATATTCTTACTTAATCATAGGTTTGAGAGTTTAACTTTGCAAAGGAGCACTAATAAATATCCACCATCAATGTCAATGCCACATATATTATATTTTTCAATAATTAGAAATAATTATGGATTTCATATATATATGAAATACCTTATAATAATAATAATAATAATATAAATCTCTTATAATTATTGCACTGTCTTATTACCCTGTAGCAACAAGTCTAAATATGAAGTCTTATAGGACAGAACAGGTTTAATGGATGTGTTTCCTGATATTTTAAAATAGTTTTTTTTTTAATGCCATAGTTATCATTTCATGTATGACTGCATTAGAGGTAACTATATTTATAAAAATAAACCCACAATTTGAGGATGTTGCATGTGAGTGTGAAAGGGCTTTTCCTCCCTGTGGATGGCCCACATTTTAGAACCATTTAAAATTGCAGCTTCAAAGAAATACTATTTTTTACAAACTAAAAAATACTTGGGTTTTAGTACATGACAGCTCCTGCTTCTGAAGTCAGATCTATATGGCCAGTGGCTACTGGCTGAGCAGCAAGAAGGTGCAGGCCAAAGGGCAATTACCCACAGCAACAGTCTTTAGAGCACAGAAATATCGTGGAGCAAATAAAACATCACTGGAAATAGAGCTTGATGAAGAAAACATAGTTATCATATACAGAAGGCTATAAGATGAGATATTCACAGTATTTCTCTATTGAAGCACAAAGTCAGAGAATGAAGCATTCATTGGTGCACAGTACACCTTCTAAATCAAGCACACAGCCTCCAACATGGAACTTGGAAAACAGGTGCTTTTCATATATTCTCTTGGCCTGGTGATTCTCAACCAACAGCATTTTCCCCCCACTAGAGGGATATTGAGGATGACTGGAAATATTTATGGTGGTCATGATTTGAATAGTGGAGAAAGGTTGCTCCTGGCATCTATTGGTCAGAGGCCAATGATATTTTACACATGCTATAATGCACAGGATGACCATCCATAACAAGAATTACTCAGCACAAAAGGTTGTATTGTAAAACCTGGCTTAGTGTAACCATTATCTCATGATTACAGAAGGACTGCATTAGGAGAAGTCAGGAATGACAACTGGTTTGGAAAAAGATGTTGTATTTATGTAGAATTTTTATCTCTACTATGAAGATAGGATTTCTTTCCCCAAACTTCAGGTTTCCTTTACATTATTTTCAAATTTCTGTCCAGGGAGATAAATAATATTTGTCTCTTAAATTTGAAGAGTCAAAGGGACCAGCAATTGTCTTATGCCTGAGAAGTACATACGTAAAAGAAATGCTTAAAACTAGCTGCTCAGACAGCCAAGTGATACTGAGGACCACAACAGGAAAACCCATGCTTTAAAGACCAAAGGAATGTGAGTTTCCCAGGAGTCATATTAGAATTCCTCCATATGAAGTCTTTATTGAGTCTATTTGAAACGGAAATTTTGCAAATGAGTAATGTCAAGGAATGGAGAAATTATTTTCTCCCCACAAAACTCAAGAAAGCATGGATCAAAGAAAGAACACCTTCTCATCCAAACAGTAGTGATGTCAAATTGCAACCCTTCTATTCATGGGCTCCTTGGCCCTCTCATTTCCTCCTTTACTCCATGCCACCCTGAAGGAGCAAAGGCAGCCTTTTGACAAAGGTGGAAAAGTACATGTCAGAAAAACAGAGGTCAGCCAGGACTTCCCACTCAACTGTAGTCCTCTCAGCTCCAGGCAAAGCAAGGCTGAGGGAGAAGAAAAGAGTCAGGTTTGGGTAATTAATTTTTAGTTGCTGGATTAAAACTGTTTTAAAGACTAAAGTTATTGTGAAAGAATTTTCATTATCCAAAAATATCCCCCAAATGAGAGATTTTACTCAAGACACAAGGAAGAAAGAGCCCAAAATTTGGATTTGAGAAGACACTGGAGGAAAAGAATACATTGCTTTTTGTTTGTATCCATGCTCCACTAACTGCGGATGATAGTGGATGGTAGATAACTCAATGCCTAAAGAAGGAAGTGGCTAAGGAAGATGAGCCTAGTGGCAGAGGAATGTGGCTAAGTGAAGTTTGCAACTTCAAGAAAGACTTGAAGGGGTGGAGGATGGGAAAGGCAGCGGAGCACAACAGACACTAGTATGGCAATATGTAAATCAATGGATGTGTAACTGATGTGATTCTGCAATCTGTGTATGGGGTGAAGGTGGGAGTTCATAACCCACTTGAATCAAAGTGTGGAATATGATATGTCAAGAAATTTGTAATGTTTTGAACAACCCACAATAAAAAATTAAAAAAAAAAAAAAGAAAGACTTGATGGATTTAAATAAGCTAAGTAGACATGCCTATTTTAAATATCTTCTTGTTGTATGCAATGAAGGAATTTAAGAATATCAGTAAGAAGCAGAGTGAGACTTATTCACTGGCCACTTCTGGATTTCATTCCTCCCTTTTTAGGGCACTTTACTTGTATTTCTTGTTATATTAGCTTATGGCAGTTTTTTTTTTTTTTTTCTCTTTCTCTCAGAATCATCTTTGCTTATTACCTTCTGGCTCAACGCTGAAATTCTTCTTAAGCTTAAAAATTACTGTACTCTGTGCAGCATACTTTTAAATGCATTAGTGGTAAAATTCATCCCTTAGCTTATTCATTTCTTCAATTTATTTATGAATCACACCTTTTATGAAGAGGCCATCCTTAAAGTTGTATCCACAATGTTCCCACTAAAAAGATCTAATCTTTTCCTAGGGGATGTATGTAAGTAAAATGGGTTCTAAAAGTGTACTCAGCACTGTACCAGGCATTAGGTATATATACATATGTGAACGAGTATCAGCCTACGCCACATAGAATTTAATATCCAAAATTTCAGTGTAATAAGGAAGGATACTAGAAAATGAATGATCCCAACATCAGTTAAAATGTTTATATGTGTTGCAAACATAACTTCTGGGTGTTTCTAGCTGATACTCTACATTATTCAAAATAAAAACAAAGAAGAAATATTCTGAAATTTTAAAATAAGACATAAGAGTGGCAGCATATTATTTTGGAAGGGTCAAATGCCACCCAATGATTGTCTAGGAAAATGTGGTTAGCTTAGCTTCAGTTTACTATTTATTAAGGACTCAGATTTCGTGTTAATTTGCAGACTTTTGGGTCCAGTAAAGATGCAAATAATTTGCCTCTGGTAAAGCAGATAACCAAAAGAATTTATGGCTCTGTCATACATAAACCAGTTTTGTATCTATCAACACTTTTTCTCGAATTTCTTATATATGCTCAGATCATAATTCTTTGTAACATGGCCATAATATCTCACTTGTTACGACCTCATTATATAATGAAGTACATGAATCTTGATGGGTATTTGTTTTATGTGTCTGAGCATTGTTGCTTTTACTTTTTTGGAAAATTATATCTAATTTTATCAGATTTAAAAAATACATATTATACTACTTGGCTATGAGGTTTTTATTTTAATCAAGTTGTTATTAAAACGTTATCAATTTATCATCTATAATACCTATCAAGATGACATAAATTATCTTATTTAACCTTTCAGTTTAGGGAAATTTTGCCAATCATTTTAATGTGCAGTTATCTATACATTTCTGATATAAAATATGTATTATTTTAAATTATGTGTTGTTCTTTTAATAAACCTTTAGGATCAGGATGGAAATATTTTATTTAGATTTTTTTGTGTCTAAATTAGTATTTGAGTTTAGTCTATTTTTATTTCAATTCTAAGTGCAAAACCTTTTATTAATTCCATCCATTATTTGTGTTTTTGATTAGATTCTACTCTCACTTTATGGAGATATAATTGACAAAAAGCTGTACATATTTAATTTGTAGAATTTGATGAGTTTGGATATAAGTATATATCAATGAAAGCATCAGCACAAGCTATGCCATAAATAAATCACTTCCAAAAGTTTGTTATAGAAGTTGGTTATTTTCTTTTTATTTAATTTCTATATTTTGTGATAGTTTAAGCAAAAAATCCAATAATTGTTTTTTTTTTTTTTTGGTAGATTTTTCTTTGGGGAGATTTTAAATCTGCTTTTACATTTTTAACTTCTATGAATATTGGCCTACTGATTTTTCTACCTCATTTTAAGTCACTTTTTAAAATAGATTGTCTTAGCAAATTATCCATTTTATCCAGATGATCACATTTACCGTTTTAGAATCATATAGGTAATTTTTAATTAATTAAAACAACTTATAAAATAAATACTCTAAGAGTATAAATGATTTCATTCTGATGAGAATTCTGTGTCTGTTATTTTCTTATTTTATAGGAAAAAATAAGAGTAACCATCCTGGTCTATAATTTGCTACTTTACTATATACTACACTTTGCAATATGTCCCCCAAATCCTTCTGTCAGTTTATGGAGATCACTTTCATTATAATACTATAATTTCTTTCAATACCCCATAATTTACATGGAACAGAAATTCAAGGGTTTCACCAAGAATACTGCTAATAAAAATGTTGAGTGATTCCAAAAGTTTGGGAACAAACAAAGCTGATGTGAATTAATTTTAAATATGTTCTACACATGAAATGATATTATTATTATTATTATTATTATTATTATTGAACAAATGACCATCAATGTAACTTTTTGGTAAAATGGTTTGTATCTTGAAAATTAAAAAAAATAAATAAATAAACTTCCTTCAAAAAAACCTAGGTCCATTTGCACTCTATTACCATGTTTTTATCTTGACATTATCAAACTACTTATTTTTTATTTGCCAATGTGATGTGTACAGCAAATGTATTGTGTTTAAAATTACACTTTCTGATTACTGGTTTTAAACCTTTTATTAATTCCATCAATTGTCTGTGTTTTTGATTAGATTCTACTCTCATTTCATTTTATGGAGATATAACTGACATACAAAAAGCTGTACATATTTATGGAATTTGATGAGTTTGTATATAAGTATATACCAATGAAACCATCACCACAAGTTATGCAATAAATAAAAATCACTTCCAAAAGTTATCTTTAACTCACTTCATTTTTTATTTTGATAATGATGAGGAGGAGGAGGAGGAGGATAAGAATACCAAGATCTATCTTGGTATTAAAAATTTTAATTATGTAATATTGTTAATAATAAAAATTACATTGTGTAACAAATATATAGGACTTCTTTATCTTGCTTAACTGAGAATTTTTACTCTTTGGTGAATACCTCACTGTTTCCTGATCCCCCAGGCACTGGCAATCTTCATTCTACTTCCTGCTTATAAGAGTTTGACTACTTTAGATTTTCACATACAAAGTGTTATGTAGTGAGTTCTCTGAGTGTTTGGCCTATTTCACTCAGCATAATGTCTCCTTGGTTCATCTACGTTGTCACAAATGAAAGAATTTCCTTTTTATAAGGTGAGATATTCTGTTATACATATATGCCACGTTTTTTTTTATCCATTTAGTTTGCTTCCATGACTTGGCTATTGTAGATAATACTGCAAAGAATGCAATAATAAATTGAAAACCTCTGTCACATTTTCACAGAAAATCATTTCACAGTGAGATTCTACATAAGTTCATACATCTGTTTTCTTTTTTTTTGAGGACTCGCCATAATGGTTTCAATAGTGATTCCAACAACTTACATTTCTACCAACAATGTTTATATAAGGTTCTCTCTTCTACCATCCTCACCAACACTAGGGATCTTTGTCATCTGTCTTATTAAGAGCAATGCTAACAGACAAGAGATGATGTTTCATTGTTATTTGATTTTGAATTTTCTTTATAATTGGTGATTTTGAGCACATTTCATGTACCTTTTGGTCATTACTGTATGTTTTGGGAAGAATTTTATTAAGTTTCTTTGCCCATTAATAAATGGATCTTTTTTAAAAAAAAATTGATGTTGAGCTATAGAGCCACACATGACTTCAAATAGCAATTTTGAGCCAAAAAAACTCAAAAGTTGCAGGCATTGTGCTACCTGATTTCAAAATATACTACAAAATTATAGTAATAAAATAGTAAGGTACTGGCATAAAACAGATATACAGGCAAATGGAACAAAATATAGGGGCTTGGAAAAAAAATGCATGCATATAAGGTTAAGTGATTATCAACAAGGCTGCCAAGAATATACAGTGGAGAAATGATTGTCTCTTCGATTAATGATATTGAAGAAGCTGCATATCCACATGCAAAAAAAAAAAAATGAAATAGTACCCTTATCTTATATCACATGCAAATAAAAAAAATTAAAGTGGATTTCAGTCTTAAATACAAGTTTGAAAGCATCATACTCCTAGAAGAAAACAAATATGTCTTTCAAGAGTTTGATCTTGTAAGCTTTCTCAGCTATGGCACCAAATCATAGGCAACAAAAGCAACATATACCAATGGACTACAAACTAAACAGCTCTATATAACAGAAGAAACATTTTCCGTAGCAAAAAGAAAATACATAACACATCAAGGCAACCCACAGAATAAGAGAAAATATCTGCAAGCCAGATATCTAATATACCTAAAAACATATATTTAATAACAAGTTAATATTCAAACTGTCCAAGGAAATTCTTTCATTTTCATCATTACTTTCACCAACTGCAATGTGCTTTACTTTGACTTCATGAGAAGATGAATGCCTACGTTGTCAAGTTTCATCTTCTCTGACTTGTTTGAATATGTTTACTGGCTATTTTAATTTACCTCCCCCATCTCATCCTTAGTTCCAACCTCACCTTTTTCACAAGTCCTAATCCTTCCTGGAGAAAATATGCAAGGCTTGCAATTTTCAATGGGAAGATACAATGAATGAATGCACTGTTTTGCCACTGCTTTTAATTTTATATGGGCTTGTATTTTTTTTTACCCAATCCTTAAAGAAAAAAAAAATCTTTGCTTTGAGTCAGTGTTGTTTGCTAGAAAAGCAAAGTGACACATACCCGCAGCACTGTGGACTCTGTAATCACATTATGCTTCTTATCACTTCCACATGATGGAAGTAGCAATTAGAGGTGATGACAAGATGTTCTCCAGAATTCACTGTTTCTCAAAATGAAAAAGGCATATTACAGAAAACCCTTGACAAAATGCCATCCATGTTCCCACAATAACTCCATTCCTTGATTTTTTACACATCAGCTGAAAAATGTTAACACACAGTCAACACACCGAAGTGACATGTTTCCCTATTGAATAAACCACCTTTTAACTCAATATTGTGTTAGTTATTAATAACAGAAACCTATATGAAAATTATTTTTATAAACCCAGGAATACAGGAATGTTTTACCTATTCCAACTGCAGGAACGTATCCTGAAGGTTGACAGGTATTAGAAAAACTATCAGAAATTGAAGCAACTCTTCCTTCCTTCCTTCATTTCTTTTTTATTTCTCTCTCTCTTTTTTTCTTTCTTTCTCTTCCTTTAATGCAATATATGCATTATCTTACATCTATTTTTTTTTGTAAATACTTCATTTTCCTTACCTCCTCATCCCAAATTATCACCTTACATATGAAGGTGATCAGTCCACTTGGAAGCCTATGTTAAACAGACAAGAGATAATTTTTTTAAGATCATTTTAATGAGAAAGGAGAGAGAGAGAGAGAGAGAGAGAGAGAGAGAGAGAGAGAGATTGAAGTGAATTCTGTTGAAAGATTTCTAAGAGTTAGAATGCACTAGTAGAAAACCACTGGAAGATATTAAAGAGAAGTAGATGAAAGTAGCATGTTGAGCCCAATGCACTAATGCACTATTCCTGAGTTGATGTTTCCCCCCATCCTTCAGTAATTAGACTATATCTGCTAATTGGTGCTCACTGAAGTTAGGCTACTCTCTTCTGTGGAAAATGGAATATAGGATACTGTATTTCTTGATAATCACAACTCAAAGGAATGGCTCCCACATATATGATGGAAATGTTAGTGGATTGTAAAACTAGCAAAAGCCTGGGAAGAAATCTACACATATCTGAGAAAATGTACAATGACATGTTACTGCTTTAAGAAAAGTCCCATAGACTGTCTTATCAGGAGTCTATGGGAAGGAACCTACCTAAAAATTAGTCAAGCAGAAGGGAATCTGAAGACCTCTTTAATAAAATCTAAACTTTCTAGCCTCTTTTATCTGGATTCCAAACTCAAAGAAAATTAAATTGATTGGCTCAGGGGAGGTTAGATGTCTGATGCAGGTTCAAACACAATGATTTGTTTGTTCCTTCATGGCTTCAGAGGATAGCATTTCACAGAGGCATGGGTTACACCTGAGAAGGTCTGAAAAGGAAGCTGCTGAAAACACTTGCTGCACTACCTTCATGAAAAGAGTGTTTATTATTTTGCAAGCTTAAAGGATCAAAGTTATATCTCCCAGCCAACCCATTGAGTAAGAAAGTTTAAGAAGCAAAGATACTAATTGGCCTTAAAACTATGGAACCAATTAACAGAATATGCATCTTAACACTATGCAATAAAACTGGAAAAAGATGTAGTTTATGCACAATCTAATGAGCTACCTGGGGTTCTTTTTCATTACTTAATTTCTCTGAGATTGTTTTATATATCTCTGAAATTGAAACTCTAATTCATTGGCTATAGAATGTTATATGGTGAACCTGTGAGCATATTGATCCTTTTAAAAAAAAATATTTATTGAGTGCATTGAACCCTGTATACAGAGATCAGAAATAAGAAACAAACCTCAAAATAAAAATTGTCAAGCAATGTGGAATAATAAGAGAAAAATACCAAGTCCTACAGATACAAAATAAGGTTTTATCTAATCCAGATGGGGAGAGAAAAGAAAAGGGCATTTTTTTATATATGAAGGAAAAGACTCTTGATTGAATAAGTGCTGAGAGCCTGGAGATAAATATTATAGGGTGAGTAGAGAACACGTGGACATGGAGAAGTACAGAAGTCACAAGAAATTGAATTTTGCATCAGGAAATGGTGGGAAATGACAATGGAGAAGTATCTAGGTCACAGAAAGCCTCAAAATATCATATTAAACATTTTAATTTATACATACAATTCTTACCACAGATTTATGAAAACCTACATTGGGTCCTGCAGTTGTTTCAAAAATTGTTTCCAACATGACATCCTCCACATTGTTTGCTCACTTTCTGACAACCACCCACAACCCAGGGCACTGTTCTTCAGTACCAAGGACTGAAGATATAATTTTCATAATAGTCAATTATTGCAGTTGTACCTTGCAGGTTTGGGAATGCCACTGAGGAGAGGGAGGATTGAACAGCTAGTCTTAACAGAGAGAGAAAATTCAGGAGCAAGATAATCACTTTTAAGAGATCAACTTAGAAATTGGAAGCATGAAAAAGAGAATTAGCTAACGTCATTAAGATGTATGGATACTTTCGAGAAATATTTAGGAGATAAACTTGACAGGGCTTAATGATTGATGGAAATACAGAATGGAGGGCTGGAAGGAGACCCGGATAATTGTCTTATCATTTCATAGCAATGTTAGCATATTTTTAAACACTGCAGTTATAAACATAAGTTAATATAATGGATAGTGGGAAAGGGGTATGTCAGCTGAAAAGGGGTGGTAAAAAATAAACTATGAGAGGAAAATGCATGTGTATTTAGTGGGCAATAGTTCAGAAAGTTCAAGTGGGTTGAAATGAACCCCAACAAGGAGATTTAAGCCCATTAGATGAAAGCTAGAAAGTTCTGCCAAATCAATTGATCAGGGGTGTTGATGATGTTCTTTCATATGCCTCAGGAAGAGGACACATGAATAACTTTGCCACTTTGCTGGGATGCTTAAATTCTTAGTCTCCAAGGCAATTTGAAAGAAGCAGGAAATTGACTCCCTTTCTCCCTGCCTGCCACTCAGCCCCCACCTTCCTTCCCTGCATTCTCTCCTTTCATCTGAGTGTCCAACTGTCTCTACAAAGCAGAGGCATAAACTCTATCCCCGAGCTCTGTCCTACCTGCCATTGTAGAAGGTATCTGCTGTCTCTAAAATCACCCAAACATGAACTTTCTGGATAATTAACAGACTTTCAATTTCTCTATTTTTACTGTGCACGGACTGAAGACAAACAAGTCACAGATCAGTGTGGTTCTGCAGACTTCGCTTTGTGTAACACCCTGTTCTAACAGCCGTCAAGCTGAAAATGAACTTCTCTGAATATGGTGGGAATAGGGTCTTAGTAGCTTTGCTTCTTATATATTTTGTCCAGCAGAGATGGAGGCAGGGCCTTGCTCTTACAGGACGGCTCTATAGGAAAGACTTAGATAATCGAGTTACATTACTGAAAGAGATAGGTGGTCAACAACATTAGATTTTTTTTTTTTTAATGAGCTTAGTGATACCAATGTACCACCCTAATGACTTTTCAAAAAGAAGGTTTTATTATGGAAAGTTCACACTATGGCATGATGGGATACTTATACATGGCAAAATGGTTATCATAATAAAATAATTAACGTACCTATCATAGCACATTGTTACTTGTTTGTGTGACAAAAGCAGCTAAAATAAACTTATTTAACAAATATGCTTAATGTAAATAATTTTTGAGCTGCAGTTTTCAGGTTGTATAGTGATTGTATCTTTAGACTCTTCCTACATACCTGTGGATCCTTTGACATATATCTCTCCATTCTCCCATCCCCCCACCACAGTATGACCCAGAAATCCCTCTTCTGGATATTTAATTAAAGGAAATGACATTTCTACCTCATGAGGGTATCTACATTCTCTTGTTCATTGAACCATTTATTCATAGCAGCCAAGACATGGTCACAAACTTAATGTTCATCTAGTGAACAGTAGGTAAAGAGCATACACATACACAGAGAATATTATTTAGTCTTAAAAAAAAAGACATTTTGTCATTTGCCACAACATGGATACTTGGAGACTATTTTCCTGAGTAAAGTAGGCCAGACAAAGAAAGAAAAAAATATTGTATGTTTTTAGTTATATGTGGAAAAAAAAAAGAAAATCAAACATAATAAGATGGTGGTCACCCTAACAACTCTTAAAAGATATTAATTCATCACTTAATACACTTTTTTTGAGTGTCTAAGTACTGGGTACCTAGAGATGAAGGAAATAATATATATGTTCTACCTGATGAAATAGACTTTTCAGGATATGATCAGGAAACAGGTCGTACTTAGGTATGAAAGTTCTTAGGCCAAGTTTGTGCCTTACATTCCTCACCACATTCTCTTATTGTAGTTTCTAATGTCATACGTAGACCACAGAAGGATGCTTGCACCCAAAGATGGATGGTAAGTTGAAGCCTAAACTTTATGTAACACCTTTGGGATTCTTTAATTTTGAGCAACAAAAACGAATTGAGTAGTCTCACTTGCTGAGGTTAAACTCAGGTCAGACAGTGTTACTCTAAGACAGGGCAGACATATGGATGACCCCTGGATAAATCAAATGTTTCCTTCTGCCATACTAATTGTATGATAGAGGTGTCTTTCTCCTTACCTATAAGTAAGCCAGAGAAGTCTTTGAGGGGAGTACTGCTTTTCCTTTATACCACTGTGTCCCTAGAAGCTAGCACAGTACTTGGCACATATAACTTGCTCAGTAAATAGAAGCTGAAAAATATGAGAAAATTTCTTAATAAAGAAGCACTGTTGTTTCCTCTCCATGTTGAATCAGTTAATATTTTTTTTTCCTTTTGAAAGGATCACAATACCAGAGAAAGTGAATCTCCTTCAGAAATAGTGTTTACAAATATGTGTATGTTTAATTTTCAAGTGGCCATATAACGGTTGAACTTCTTTTTTTAAGATTTTGCTCTGATAAATGTGAACTTTATGAAGTCCAAGGGGGATAGGCAGCCACCCATCATAGTATAAATGCATAAAGCTTCTTTTATTGTTTTTCTGCTCCTGCCCTTTGCTGAAGGATATCTCCTGTGTTGCTCAGTGGCAGGAGTAGAGTAAAAACATTTCAGTTTATGGAAGCAATTAGACACACATCTGTTGTTCCAGAACTCCCATATTAAATGCTTGTCCACACTGACCATACGAATTTAAAAATGTCTATATACAATAAGGAATATTTTTAAGTCACACTGATGCACAAGGACACATTATGGAATTTGGCTATTTTTCACTTTGGATTATTAAAAATATAGTCTTTTTTTCCTTGAATAGTTAAAAATCTGCATTTTTTAATGTTATGACCAAAGAGTAGTAATTATAATAATTTGTTTTGCTTTCTATATTTACTTAGCATCTATTTAAAGATATCTTAAACTTTAATATCCTATTATTAGGGATGGTGGCTATTCAATAAATAACTGTACACTGACTAAATGAATGTAAAAATGGTAATAAAAATTCTAAATCCCTGAGATTCTTAAACTAAGATGACATTATACATTAATATAAAGACTTTGAGATTAAAGCCTGATTTTATTCCCTGTACTAAAAGCTAAAATCATAAAAATAAATAAAATATTTTAATTGAATATATATATATACACACAAATAAGAAATCACACATATGAAAGTTGGTTAGTCATTACCCCAAGTTGATTGGGTTTTTGGAAATAAGCCTAAAGGAAAAATGGAAGGAGTTAAAGAAAAAAATCAATGAAATAAAATATTTTACATTAATTACTTTATAT
Source organism: Marmota marmota marmota (assembly GCF_001458135.2). Lineage (NCBI taxonomy): Eukaryota > Metazoa > Chordata > Mammalia > Rodentia > Sciuridae > Marmota > Marmota marmota. Next base: position 48,661,222 of record NW_026000174.1, on the reverse strand, counting down.
CTTTTATCTGGAAGCTTATTTCTAAGAAAAAAAAAAACTTTAAAAACCTTAAAAAGAGTATATGTACATATACCCAAATAATTTTAAACAAATTAGTAAATGCGATCATTGCGTATTCCATTTTAGTTCAGTTCCTTTGCTACTGGATTCTTCTCCTCCTTGCTTTTTTATTCCCATATCACCCTAGTCAGGGAACTAACTTTTACAACTTGCTTATATTTTTTTACTTCCATATTTAGAATATTTAAGTAAACTCTTTAATCTTCTTTGATTCCCTTCACACCTAGGTATGGCAGTTTCTCTCTGTTGACCCGCTGTCAGATGATGTCTACCTGATGCTCTCTCTCAGTCTCTCTCAGTTTTTCTCTCTCTTCATTCTTATGACTCAGATTTTATTCTCACCAGCCATCATTACTGCTGATGAGGTGACATGATGTTCTACTCATTCTCTCATAGCCCCAATTCCACTTTGTTTGAAAATACCCATACTATGTTTTTTTTTTCCATTTTCATTTGAGTTAAAATCTTTCATACATACTCTCTGAATAAAGATTCTTTTATTTGAATCTCTCCTAATTTTATATTTTAATTTGTTCTTACTGAACAATTTTACTGTTGAACTGGAGACCTGGATTAAATTTTTCTCACTTTCTATCCCCAGCTGTATTGAGTTATTCATACATGAAAAGAACCTCAATAAACAATGGTCAAAAAGAATAAAACAATAAACAAATCAATGAAAAGTTCAGACTTACTATGGAACTTTAATATACATGGAGCTTATTTTAGACTTGACATAAGAATCTTTATGAACTCCCTCTTTTTATTTTTCTATATCTATAATTGTGCATAAAATGATTCAGATTGAAATAAATGTTAAGAAATTATAAATAATGAGCATGTGTAAAATGGAAAATCCAAAAATTCAATGACCATGGTCTCCTAGACACAATTCTATCCCTTCTTTAAGACAAGTTTTTTTTTTAAATGGTGAAGTTTATGTAATTATAACATGTTTAATAATGATTTAAACTTTTTGTAATATTATAAAAACTTGAAAAATGAGAAAACATATAAAATATAAAATATTCTTTAAAAATGAAGTTATCTGTTGGATACTGAAGTCTTTTTGACCTATAAAAAATTAAAGTTTAACTTTTTGAATATTTGTGTATCTTGCCCACAACTCTCTCCTTTTATTCATTCATTAGTACCTTGTTTATCACTGAGACAAAATACATTACAAGAATGACTTAAAGGAGGAAAGGTACATTGGGGGCTCATAGTTTTAGACATTGAGTCCATGACTATCCAGCTTCATGGATGGAAACTGAGATGAGGTAGAACATCGTGGAGGAAGGTTGTGGTGAAGGAAAGCACGGAACCCAGAAAGGAGAGAGAGGGACAGAGAGAGGGAGAGAGAGAAAGAAAGGGCCATAGAAAAGATATAATCTCCAAGTACAGACCTTGCCTACTTCCTACAGCCATATGTCATGTGCATGCAGTTACCACCCAGAGGTTCATTCTAATTATTAATCCATCCAGAGAATTAATCCACTGATGAGTTACAGATCTCCTAAGCTAATCATTTTATCCTAACCACTCCTCCACTGCCCATTCCGTGAATCTAATACATGAGCCAAACAATAAAAACTCCATAGGCATTTCTTTCTATTCTTGCAACTTAGTTTTCCCTTATACATGTAGAGATTCAGTAAAACAATCGAAGAGTTCTTGAATCTTCCTTGTAAAGATATTGCATTCTTAGCCATTCACAAATTATATACTACAAAATTAATATATGCTGCATGCAGTCAAATAGTCATATTTTAAGAATTGTAAGAAGTGAATTAATAAAACATTTTCTCTATTCTGAAATGAATGTCAATAGTTTGGGTTTTATCTTTAGTATTTAACAGTATGGAATGGCCACTGGACTTTAAGGCTTTGCAACTTAGAATCATTTGAAGTCAGTAAATTCTCTTGTTCTGTGTGGTTATGGAATGCAGAATGCTCTTGTTTTTTTTTTTTATATGTCCTTTAATTAATCTTGTTGTTAATTAATGACAGCTACATTAGAAATCATAGGAGGATGTGTTTGTTAACCTTAATAAAGTTTATAATAAATGAGAGTGAGCATTAGTAAAGATTTAAGCCATAAAATTATAATCATGGCATCAGAATCTCTTGACAGAAATGAGAACTAAAAATCTATTAGATGATGAGATAGGAGAGGGTCTTCTAGTAATTGAAAGTGGCCCCTGGGTTCTTCAGATGTCAAGAAGCAGTCTGCTTGGGACTGCTTTCAAAGTTAGTTTTTTTCAGTCTCTGTAAAAATCTTGCTTGATTTGTTAACCTCTGGACATTACTGCCTGGAGTGGAGAACAATTAGATTCATTAATTTGTTTCCTTTCTCACTTGATTTAATACATCCTCAGTAATAGAGCTCACTAACAATTGTAGTCTTGACATTAGTACTTATTAGTAAATTATACTTTAAACTGAATATTAAATTATCATTGAGAAATGTGAATAAAAAGAGCATTTCAAAGCTAAAAAAGACATAAAAATAAGTATATTTGGAACATCTTTTCAAAGGCATAGGGTTTTACAAACTCAGAATTTTTAGAAGATAGAAAACCCTGTGGCATAACTATGTCTTGCATTATATTTTTGATCAGTTAAAAATAGGTTGCATAATGAAAAGAGATGTTTCTTGGGTATACATTATTAAATGATTCTGTTGTCCCCTAAGGGAGGCACACTTCATATGGTTGATGGGTATTGATGAGCATCGAGTCCTCTAACAAATTAACTTTGTTCCTAATGAGCCTTGGTTGAAAGAATTCCAGTTTACTTCAGTGGACAGATAGTTTTTAAACCAAACATCTCTGTTGAATAAAATTAAAATGTGGGATTCACAAGTACACAATGAAGATCCAAACAGAAGGGAAGAAACTTTCAGGTCATTTTTGGATCAAAGTCTAACTAGAAGGAGGTGAAATAGCAAAGAGTGAAATTACTTTCATTCTGAAAACATCCATCAGTAAATAAGCACTGGAGAGCTGGAAACAAAGAAAAGAATCTTGTATCCAACCAAGTAGGCGTTTCTCTGAGGGATTCTTACTTACTATGTTCAGGCATCAGATGTTGCGCCATTTAATTTAAAGATAAAACCAGCTTTGGAGGGTTTTTTCCATATTCAAGCCCCAACCAGGAGAAAATGAAATGAATGGAATGGGAGATGGAAAAGGGAAGAACAATGGAAAACAAAACAAAAAAGGACAACATTTATGTGCATAGGTCACATGGTTATGCATGAAAGAGGCAGGCCGATTCCTCAAATCTGCAAATTAATTTGAGTTTATAAAAATTGGTGATATACACATTAAAACAAACAAACAAATATGTATATATATATATATATA
>NW_026000174.1:48565013-48656558 GCF_001458135.2 Marmota marmota marmota | reverse complement strand
TATATATATATATATATATATATATATATATATATATATATATATATATATAAAATTGTAGTTGGACAGAAAACCTTCATTTTATTTATTTATTTTTATATGTGGTGAGGATGGAACAGCACCCCACACATGCTAGGCAAGCACTCTATTGCTGAGCCACAACCCCAGCCCCAACATATACATTTTTGAGCAAAGACTAACAATTATTTGAATACTAATAAAAAAGCTAATTAAATACAAACTATGACCCACAGTAACAGTGAATTCATATAAACTCAGAGCATTAGCTTTTTCTTTTTAATTGTTAAGCAAACTGTGCTTTTAACTTCTTTTAAAAGTAGATAAGAAAACTTTATCAAACCCAAGGTGAACATGACTATATATATATATATTTAATATGATAGGACTGGCACATGCCCTAATAGAACTTCCAGATTTGAATAATACCAGTATTTGTGTTAAAAACGCATGGGATTGTTACAGTACCAGGTGAGACAGGATAAATTCCCTACACAATCATTCCCTCCACTGATTTCAACAAAAATTTCAACATTATTTAAATTTATTTTTATTAGTTGCTCAAAACATTACAATGATCTTGACATATCATACATTTGATTCCAATGGGGTATGAAAACAACAACAACAACAAAAACAGTGACATGAAGATGCTAAAAAAGCAGACTGCTGAGTGGCATTTAGAGGGAAAAGCAAACTTTGAAAAACAGATTGTACTATGAGAAGTTAATGATCTATTAGTTTTTTTTTTCTTCTTTATATTTTATTTTCTGTTGTTGTCCAAAGATTGGTTCAAGTAATGAAACTGTAAGTTAAATGCACACGCACACACACACACACACACACAATACTTGCTTCTGAAATAAGTCTCTGCTTGCTGATGAGAGGACTGGTAAAAGAGCTACAAAGTCTGAGGACAGCCCTTTTTAAATTCATTTTTTTTAGCCAAGATGTTCAATACAAATGTGTACAGGTATGTATACGGATGCATACATAAATTTTATCAGCAACAGAATTATATTAAATTTATCAATTCATTAACAATAGAAATATTTCTCTTGCACTTGGAAAATGTGGAGGAATGTTTGATTCACAAAAGCCTTTCTTTCTCTCATGGTGGATGGATCTGATATAAGCGCCAAGTTCCCAAAATAATTGTGCATACTTGCAAGTGACCCAAAGAAGTTTCCAAAAGTCTATGAGAACTACAAATTTTTGCCTTAGAAATACTGCAAATTGTGTTTTCTTTCTTTTTCTTGTTTTTTTTTTTTTTTTTTAATAGAGCTTTAAAAATTCTATTCATCTTTCCAAATAACCTGCTTCATGTGTTTTTCTTTGAGTACATTATCTTTGGAATTTGCTGAATCTGTAATGCATGTCTTTCACCAACTGGGAAGGCATCCAAACATTATTTCCTCCTTATATTTTTGCACCAATCTCTCTTCTGATTCTGAGATGCAAAGTGACAAAAATTTTAGAAGTTTTAGTATTTTTGCACAAACCTGTTAGGCTCTCTTTAATGATCTTTCTTTCTTTTGTTCCCTTCCTAATTTCCTTATATTGGATAATTTCTCATGATCTCTCTTTCTCTGCCAAGTTCATTCCGCTGTTGAGAACTTTAGTTACATTTCATTTCTTATTTTGCATTTTTCAGTTCTTTTTCACTCTGTTCTCTAGTGTGAAGCCTATTCAATGCAGACTATCCACATCTCTTTTATTGTAGGTGTTTTCACCTTTTCCATTTATTGTAAAGGTGTTCTCCACATGAAACATGGCTATGATAGGTATTTCAAAGTTTCTATGTGATCATTCAAGCAACTTGGTCATTGGCAGTTGAATTGTCTTTTAGAAAAGCTAGATTTAATTAATTGATTAAATTTTATTAATTAACTAGGTTTTCCTGCTTCTTTATGTCTATAGAATTTGCAGAGTGCAAAAGTACAATGAGATGATACAAAAAACAACAAAAACGGGCACATTAATTTAAAAATTTTAATGAAATGAAACAATTTCATGACTGTAAATGTAAGACCAAATCTCACTTAAGAAAACAAAGTAAAGAATGTAAAAAAGGTAAAGAAACTAAATCTAGTTAAAAAAAACCTTCCAAGGAAGTTTCACAGCCCATGATTATTAGTGGCAATTTTTACAAAGTATTTAAGGAAAAAAAAACCCACAAATTTGGCAGAATCTTTTCTTGAGTATAGAAGAGAGAATGCTTTCTGATTTTTTTTCTGAACCCAGTATTATGCTAATGCCAAAATCTGATGCAGTCATTATAATAAAATTAAAGTACATATTCCTCATGAATACTGATGCAAACATCCCAATAAAATGTTAGGAAAAAGAACACACCAATATGTAAAAATGCATAATAACACAATCAATTCAGTTTTATTCCTGGAATGAATGAGTGACTCAACATTGGAAAATCATTTAATGTAATTGCTGTATTATCAGACCAAAGAAGAAAAAGACATCACATTAATAGTTGCAGGAAAGCATTTGACAAACCGGCACACACTCATGATAAAACCCTCACGCAATCAGGAATTGAACAGAGCTTCAGAAACTTAATGCAAGGTTAAAATGCCAGGCAACAAATAGTATAAATGAAAATATAAGGAAATAAGTTTTTGAAGTACAGTTCAGCAAAGAATTCCTCAATATGACACCAAGGACAAGGCTCACAGAAGAGAAACATGCTAGCAGTTGGAAATTCTGAAGATGAAAAACTTTTAGTTCTGTGAAACACCATACTGAGAGATAAAAATAAAAGCCAGAGGAAGCATTTTGAAATCACCTGTCTGAAAAAATAACTTGCATCCAGAATGTAATAATAAATTGCACTCAACACTGAAAATAATCAAACAACCTAATTTTTTAAAAAAATGGCAAAAGTTTTGATAGAACAGTTCATTAAATATGTACTTTAGCTCTGGATGTAGCTCAGTGGTAGAGCATTTGCTTAGTATGTGTGAGATCCTGAGTTCAATCCCCAGTACAAAAAGAAAAAAAATATATACTTTTAGAAAATAAACATGAATCGTGAATTAATTAGAAGTGAATTAATTAGAAGTAGGTAGCTTTCTACATTTCAAGTATTGATGAGGGGGTGTCTACATCTTTTCTTTTTATTGGATTTCAGTTTAGTTATGTTTTGATTACTGAAATCTTTGATGTATGTTTTATCACTCCACCAATGATCTACTTTTACTCACTGTTATTTGTGCCTATATAAAATACAAGTCTCCATTGTTGGGAGTAATGTTTTATAAATTTGGCTAAGATGCAGGTGTTAATATTGGTTGATAGACAGGATAAGTTCCTTTCAAAGAGGTTCATATCCAAATACCCAGAACTTGCAAATACGTGATGTACTTGGGAAAGTGAGGTTGAAATTTTAGATGTAATTAAGGTTGCTGTTCACTTGAAAAGATTATCCTGATTGACCCAATGTAAGCCAAAGGATCTACAAAAGTGAAAGAGGTAGTCAGATAAAGAATCAAACTGTTCAATGTGATGTGAAAGAGACTCAGTCCACCACTGTTGCCCTGAAAGATGGGGCAAGAGAGCTATGAGACAAAGGGTATGTAGAGCTTCTAGCAGCTGGAAAGAGTTAAGATCATGAATTAAAAGTTAAAAGTAAGAGCATGACTTTCTCTTCAAATCTTTCAGGAAAGAATGCAGGACTGCTGAATAAATTTGAGTTTTTCACAGTAAGACCCATTTATATACATATTTATGATTTTATAGCATTTAGTTTCTTAATCCCTTCATCAAAATAAAATATTTAAACCATCTGTTTATCTGATTATTCATATAACCATATAATATTTCTTATATTGAAATTAAGCACTTGTATTATTATTATTATTAATTTTTGGCTACCTTAAATCATTCCGTGACTTTATATTTAAAGTGATCCTGTGATCTTAAAAAGAGCATTGCATTAAGTCTTGCTTTTTTTGTTTATGTCTCTGGCTTATAATAGAAGTGTTACGTATCTTTGCATTTAATGTAATTATTAATATGGTTGGGATTAATTTCATCTCCCTGTTCTTTTTCAATTATGTGTTTTATCTTTTTTATTCTCTTTAATTTTTTTTAGATTCAGCTAGCTTTATTGTTTTATCATTTTAATGGTTTTTGTATTTTAGTTGTTCAATCATTCTTTAATATAGCTTTTTAATTGTCCTTTTCATGGCCAGTCTAAAAATTAAAATGAACCCCTTGAATCACCATAGTCCACTGTGAATTATTTGTAGATCATGTGCACGGAAGTTAAAATAACATGGTTCCTTCTTATCTGTGGTTTCTCTTTGCATGGTTTCAGTGACTCATGTCGACCACAGTTCAAAAATACTGATATTTACATTGGCTCTTTAAATAAAGAGAGACCATCTTCACATAACTTGTATTGTTATGTATTTGATTTTATTATAAGAGTTACTGTTAATCCCTTACTCTGCCTAATTTACAAATTAAACTTTATTGTAGTTATATATGTACAAAAAAAACCCCATATAGTATAGAGGCAGTTTGGAACTATCAGCAGTGTAGGGTATCTACTTGATGGATTTCCAACTCACCTTCTGCTCCTATAATTGTTTATTTTACTTCCACATATGTTAAATGACCCACTGTTTTGGTTTGTCTGAGAAGATCTTCCTTCGTCTTTAATATTGTTGATTATATTACTTCATAATTAACTCTAGGATGAATTTTTCTTTCATATTTTAAAACAACATCTTGCGCCCAGTGTTCATACACAGTCCATTTTAATTTTTATTGACATCCCTCATATGTGATTTTCTTTATTTTATTTTAATTCATCCCTTTACTTTTCTTTTTCAGCAGATTAGCTATTAGAGGTGGTTTACTTTGTAATTATTTTACTTGTGATTAATTAAGCTTCTTGAAACTGTTGATATCTTTCATCAAATTGGGGAAATTTTTGACTGTCAAATTTTTATTATTTTCCCTTTCACTTTTGTATTTCTTAGACTCCATTTGTGTGTGTGTTCCACACAATATTATTACCACAATGAATATAGGAACGTTATGTCCAATTCATTCTGCTGTCTTTCCAAATCTCTGACCCCCTTATTGTGTGCCAGCATCCACATATTAGAGAGAATATTTGACCTCTTGTTTCTGAGGATTGGCTTATTCCATTTAGTATAATAATCTCTAGTTCCATCCATTATCAGCAAATGCTATAATTTCATTTTTTCTTTATGGCTGAGTAATATTCCATTGTGTGTCTATACCACATATTCTTTATCTATTCATCTGTTGAAGGGCACCTAGGTTGGTTCCATATATCATATCACCCAGTTAGAAGTGTCATCAAAAAAAGAACAAAAACAGAAAGAAAAACACCAAATAGTAGCAAGGGTATGGTAAAAAGGAGCTCATATTCTGTTGGCAGCAATGCAAGTTAATGTAAACATACTATAGGAAGAACAGTAAGGAGATTCCTCAAAAAACTGCAGACTGATCTACCATATGATCATGGTACCCTACTTCTGGCTATATACCTGAAAGAAAGGAAATCAGCCTATCTGTGTTTATTGTGACACTATTCACAATAGCTGAGACATGGAATCTAGTTACCCACTAAGAGATAAATGGAAAAAACAAAAGAATGTGCTATATAAACAAGATGGAATACTATTCAGCCATAAAGAAAATTCAAATCCTGTCATTTGCAGTAAAATAGTTGGACATAGAAAACATTGTGTTAAGTAAAATAAACTAGACATAGAAATACAAGTACTACATATTATGTCCCATATGTGGTGGAAGCTTAAAAACATCAATCTGAATGTAGACTAGTAATTACCAGTGGTTGGACAGGGGGAGGGTGGGTAGGTAAAGGGAGGCTGGTTGGATCACTGCATGCTGTATGCATGTGTTGAAGTATCACACTTAACCTCATGCTATGTACAATTAATACCTGTGAATCAAAATTAAAGGAAAAACTTGTCCCAAAGGACTCTGTCTCTGATATTTTTTGATTGACAGATAATAATTGCACACTTTTCAGACATCCAGTAATGTTATCAGTGCTAAGAAAATTCATAGCAATAAATGCCTGTATCAAAAATATCTGTGATATTTAATTTACTCTTAAGTCTTTTTTTTTTTTAACCATCTCTGGAGTCTGGGGAATTTTCACTGATCTGTTGTCACTCAGAATTTACCTCGGCTTTGTCATTCTTATTATTTCTGCTATTAATTGCATTCAACAAATTCTTCATTGTAGGCAGATGTTCAGTTGATTTATGTTTTTGTACTTTAGTATGTCATCTTTCCTGTCACTTTCTTCATACATTCCTTTAAATTATTTCTCTTCTTTCATAGCTATTTCATACGAACTCTTTATTTACAGTTCTAATTTGCTGATTACTGGTGGATTCCCTTAAATGTGGTTTATTTTTCCTCCTTCCTTTCATTTCTCATAATTTTTAGCATTTTTATAATGTAAATTTTGTATAAAAATAAATGATAAAATCTATAGTACAAAACAGTTTTCCTCCAGGGGAATAAAAAAGAACTATTTTTTATCTATTGTCAGCTAACTAGGATGAGGGTTTGTCTATCTCCTCTTAGTTTGGAATTGCAGTGGGTCTGACTGAAATTAAAACATTTTGATAATTGCAAGTTCTGATGTCTTTTGAATGATTTTAATGTCTTTCTTTCAGTGCTTTGGGATCTAGGGACCATGAACCTCCTTATCTTTTTCCATTCTCCATCTTGAAAAAATTCCCTTTTCTTATTCAGTAAAAGTCTGTAGGGGCCAGGCACAGTGGCACACGCCTGCAATCCCAGCAGCTAAGGAGGCTGAGCAGGAGGATCCAGAGTTCAAAGCCAGACTCAGAAATGGCGATGTCCTCAGTAATTCTTTGAGACCCTGTCTCTAAATAAAATACAAAAATGGTCTGGGCATGTGGCTCAGTGGTCAAGTGTCCCTGAGTTCAAACCCTGATACCTCCGCTCAAAGAAAATGTCTGTAGGGAAGAATTGGGAAGTGCAGGAAAGATGAATTCTGTGGATCAGACACCTCTGAGTTCCAGCCTCCACACCAGTTCAAGTGTGGCCATTAGACATTGTTCACCTGCTATCTCCTTATCTCAGCTGCATTTTCCTAACCAGCACAGACTGAACCTTCAAAAATTCTGTGCCCCAGACACAGCCAATCCCTTAAAGTTTAAAGTGGCCTCCTGACTTGCCTAGTAAATTTTCATTCTTTGGAATTGGATTCTGTTATCTACTCTCACATCTGTTGTATAATTTATCAATTTTTTGAATAATTGATATGTCAGCTTATCTGATGTTTCCTTAATCATATGTTAGAAATACTAGAATTTCGCAACATTCTACAAGGTATCCAGAAGAGGCCAACTGCAAATCACTTTGATATGAAGTTTATTGTTTCTAATCTGAAAATATATGCATTCTTAAATGCTAATAAGCATTTGTTTGTTGCCTAATCAGTGATGTAGGGGTACTTTGTTTATTTATTCATTGGTACTATGTTATTTACTCTAGAAAATATCTATTTACAATAAAATATTCCAACTCCTCTTCTAGGTACTTAGAAGATAACAATAACCAAATTGTTTGTCTTTATCTAAAGACAAAGCAAAAATGGGTTGGGGATCTGGCTCATGCTCGCCTGGCATGCACAGGGCACTGGGTTTGATCCTCAACACCACATAAAAAATAGAATAAAGATGTTGTGTCCGCCAAAAACTAAAAAATAAATATTGAAAAAATTCTCTCTCTCTGTCTCTCTCTCTCTCTTTAAAAAAGGACAAAAAGCAAAATAATATCCACAAACAAAATTAAAAGGTAAAGGAAAAAAAATGTTCCATAGAACAGCAACAAAGGACTGTTATTATTGTGGATAAAGGTCAAAAGGAAGTTGGTTTGGGAAACTGAGCTGGCAATTATATGACAAAAAATGAAAAAATAGTCCATAGCATTAATGTTCTTATGTGTTGCTTCTTTCCTTTATTAGATTTCCAATTTAAGCAAGAGTATCTGTGTTTGTTTTGTTTAACATTTTATCCTAGATGCTTTGAAGGTTGTTTTGTTTTTCATATATTAGCAACTGAATCACTGAGCAAATATTTGCTGAATGAATGAATTCAGTCAGGGTAGCAACCAAACATCTGTGAGTTTACTACTTTAATTAAAGGAACCGGATGCAAATTATCTTAGATAAATGTACGGTATGTAAATCCAATATTATTGTTAAAATATGTTCATATAATGTGTCACTTAGAGGACAGCATCTGTCATCAGATCACCTGTGTTTCAAGGCCAGCTCCACCACTTATGACCTTTGTGACTTTAGGGAATCACTTGTTATGTACCTCAATTTCTTCATCTGTATTTGGAAAGATGGTAATACCTTTGCATGGGTTTTATGACGATTGATTATCATTTGTGCAATGTGTGAAAGAGTTCTGGTGTTTAGTAAACATCAATATAAATATTTGCTAGTCATAGGAGTACTAGGGTTGAATACAGTATTATATTAATTTTTCCTGTTGCAGAACAAACTACCACTAGTTTTAGTGACTTAAAACAAGGTCTACTTATTACCTCACAGTTCTGTAAGTAAGATGTCTGGGTAAACTTGGGTGGTGCTCTGCTTAAGGGCTAAGAAAAGCAATATTTTGGATGGGCTTAGCTCTTTTTGGAAGCTCTCAGCCCTGTGGAATAACTTACCTTGAATCTCTTTCAGATTATTGGCACAATTTGGTTATTTAGTTGTAGGGTAGAAGTGTTTCATTATTGCCAGGGATTCTATCAGATGCTACAGACTTTGCTTAAATCTTGCCATATGGTCTTCTCAGCCAGGCGCAAATCCCTCCTGCTTCAAATCTCTTGGATTTCTCCTGCCATTCAGAGAATACTCTGTTTTAAAAATGCTCACGTGGTTGGCGAAGTCCACCTGCTTAAGATATAACCACTACATTTTGAAGTCAACTAAAGGAATGTAATTACATCTGCAAATCTGCAAAATTCCTTTCGCTACAAAATGTAATTTAATCAAGGTTGTAATATCATCCAGCCATATTAAAATTATATCTGCTACATTCTTACAGCTAGAATTCCATATAAAGGCATACTCATGAATTTTAGCTAGAGGAATTACTATACTAACAGCAATACAACTAGCTTTCTCCTACCTCTCCTCTTATTCCATTTCTAGAAGTGGAAGACTGGCAGAGTTGAGATCAGATTTCAGGTGAGTTTGTAAAGAAATCCTACAGATAACTTCCCTAATGCCTCCTTTCTTCAGAGAGTATAGGAAACTTCAGGAAGTGTTCCCTCAGTGAGCTCTGACTGGGTGCTTTCTCCATAAGCAAAGACTGGTGGGATCTTTTCATTTTATTTTTGCTTAAGCTACCAGAAGAGCAGTGCACTGATGATGTTGGATTATAGGGAAATGGTTAAGAGAGAAATGGCAATATCACAGATGCATTATCTGTCAAATCAGTTACCAATAGTATTTCTGCCCCCCGCCCCCCTCAAAAAATACTATAGGAACATTTTCCATATTTAAGTATTATCACGAATTATCAATTATGATTAAATGCCAAAGAAATTTGTTGGCTGAGTAAAATTTCAATTCATTCATGGTAAATTAAACTCAACATTGTAAATAGTAGAACAAGTTTATTGACCAAAGGAAGTAAATGGTTGTAAGATGCCAGGTGAAGAGACACAGAGGTTTAAATATAAAAGATCTCTTGCAACATCCTGATGTTTTCAATTAGATTTTTAAAAATAAGAATTAAAGATTCAAGTATTTATATGATGTATGGAATAGCATACAAAAATTATAAAATGATGGGTACTTATTCTATGTACCATTAAAGTTTACAGAATGGGCCAGAGCAGGAATAACTTAAATGAGAATGCTAATTCTTAGAATTTTATTGGTTTCTTATGTGTTGATTGGAAAAGGATGCTATCCATATTCTAGTGCCTTGTATAGGATTGGCATTTGATAATATTTAATGACATAATTGATAGACTTTTTAGTATGCACGATCACAGAATTGCATTTAAAAAGATAAGTCAGGCTGATGCACTGAAAGACACTAGCAATTAACTTAGAATCAATGAGTTGTGTAGAAGCACAAAAATAGAAAAGGCAGAAACATCAAACAAGAAATTGGTTGCAGAAGACCGTAAATGCCAGGTGACTGTGTTGGATATATTCAATTTATAGAGACACTGAGAGAGGTAGAGATATAGTAAGAGTGATGATTTTTGATCCAGAAATTGAGGGCGTTATCAGAGTCTTGGGATAATGACATCATTTTCTGAACCCATATGGTTTTATTATGAGGGGAAGAAATCTAAGCACATTTGGAGAGAATATATTAATGGATTTGCAATAAGTATAAAAAAGACTAAAAATGACCCCTGTTTATTTGAAAAGGATGCCTGGTGCTCACTGTAGAAGAGCATCCTCATTCTAATATCTCTATGAGAAAATTTTAAACATATTTGATATAGAGATTGAAATGCATAACGTGCAGCACAGCCCCACAGAACATTCCCTGGAAGTGATCTGTTAGTGGACTGTCCAAAAGAGTAGCCAGGAGCCATGTGTGGCTATTTAGCTCTTGAAATATGGTTAGCAGAGCTGAAGAATTAAATTTTTAGTTTTACGTAATTTAAACGTAAAATATAAGTACTGTGTGTGGCTTTTGGCTACACTCTGGGGCAGTTCACCTAGAAGATAACAAATCTAACCTTAGATTATAGCTTTTAATTCTGAAAGTCTTTAAAAAAAAGATATATAAGATTAGTGAGTGGAATAAAAATAGTTGAAAGAGGATCTTCAGATTCAAATACTCTAATGACGTAGAAAATGAAATACTTCCTGATTTATCTGGGTCTCATAAATTTTGCTGTCAACATTACCTGGTGCTGTAGGGTGTAATCATCACTTGGTTTCTTGGCTCACAGCTCCACTTTGTCCAGTGCCTCCATCCCAGGCCTTTATTCACCTGAGGACCATGTTCTCCATCACATTACTCTGAAAGAAATAGAAGAATCATTCTCTTATAACTGGACAAACTCCAATTACAACTTTACAAAGGCTAGTACTTTCCTAGTTCTTGTTTTGTTTCTACAGTTGCAAATCTTCCCAGAGAAAGGAAACTCAGAGTCATGTTCTTGTACTTTGCAAGTATTCAAATAGATTAACAGGGTCCTGAATTTCTTCAAGTTTCTGGTGGTTCTCACTCACTGCAGCCTTTGCTATAGCATATATCCCAGGAGAGATGCCAACCCACTGATGATTATTAATTATTTTTACTTTAATACATTCTTAAGGATATTTTTAATTATCTATAAATTAGCTATAGTAGAAACAGTGATGGTTCCAACAGCAGCAAGAAAATGATCGGTACCACAACACTAACAATTTTTGCTTTGGGTTTTCAATTCCCAACATGCAAAATGAACTTTGATGTGATTTTTACATTTCCATTATACATCAGAAAATCCAGGAGAAATGTCTCTAGTTCCCTAATGAATGAGCAGGCCTAGAACGTAGTAGATTGATTTTGATATTGTACACCCCCGCCTTTTTCTCTAAATTGTTGTCTGGGGTCTTTTACTACTTTTAAAAATGTAAAACTCTAGGCTTAGTGTAACAGTATCCCAAAGGATGCATCAAGTTTTCTCATGTGTTTACAAATATGGCACTGCTGATATAAATAATATATGAAAAGAATGTCTGAGCAGGACTATACGGGGAGAGGAAGAAAAAGAAGCAAAATGTGTATTAGAGATGTCATCACTTTCACTGTCTTCAGTGATACGCCCACATCTCAGTCTACACATCAGGACAAGCTAAATGCTTTCATGAGTCTAGGTGGGATGTCTCATCTGTTTCTGGAGCAGTTTTTCAGAGACGAAAGCATAACAAGTTGAGGAGCAAAATATATACAAATACTCCGTATTTGGCTATAAAAATTCATGGGGCATGTATTTTATTTTTCAAATATTTAAGCCCTGTTTTTTTTTTTTTACTTTCCTTTTCATATGAAAAATATACTATGGATATGATAAATATCTATGTCATCATTCAACATAATTAACAAATAATTTTGAACATCTACTACAACCCAGAAGCAATTCTAGGGAACAAGTGCATAAGAGAAAGAAATTGACAAAAATCTCTCACTTAACACTCACCTTGTAGTGGATTTAAAATATTTGCTTAAGGAAATTTTGTAAAACATTAAATTTTCAGATTATGGAGTTTTAAACAGTATAATTTGGAATAGAGGAAAAGATAGCCACTTAACTCTTTTCTCTTTGTGATTGCATAAATGGTGTTAATATGATTTGTCCTGAGATTTTTAAGTAGTTAAAATCATCCCTGTTAGATATATAATCCTGTGCTACAGAGGCATTGCTGGCAGTCGACCAAACAAGTAACATACTGACTTTATTCATTGATAGACCCTCATGTCTGGTGGCCATACAGTCTGTCCCAGAGAATGAATCAGGATTGAGAGAAAAATTGCAAAGTGATCCAATTATTCTTTCAATAATTTATTTAGGAATGGACTTACTTCTGTTCAATGCCCCATAAAGGAAATCTTCAGTAGTTTCTTTGAAAATTTATCTTTTCATAAAAAAAAAAAAAAAAAAAAAAACAAGAGAGGCAAGAAAGTAACAATTCCCATTACAATACCTTTCTTCCTACTTGGGATAATCTTACAAGGCAATATAATGCTTGGAGTTCTAGAAATTTTAAAAAAGATACAAAGATATTAGAGTAGAAAAACTGAGAGAGCTGTGTATGTATGTGTGTATGTGTGTGTTTCTGGAGATTGAACACAGGGAGGGTCTCATGCATGCTAACCATGCACCCTACCACTGAGCCACATCCCCAGTTTTGGAGTAGAAAAAATATTAACTCAAATTCTGATGATGTGAAAAGATGCTGGGTGAGAATATGGAAACATGTACTTCCGGACAGGCTCAGTGAGAAAATGTGTGTTAGTTATTATTAGATCATCTGGCTCCATTGCTTTGGGCCTGGTGTTAAGGTAGAACATCATGGCAGAGGGCAAGGCAAAGCAAAGCTGTTCACTTTTTGGCAGTTGGGAAAAAAAGAAAGAAAGAGAGAGAGAGAGAAGATGAAAGGCCAGGGAAAAGCTATAGCCTTCCAGAGAATGCCCCCAGTGATTCACTTCCTCCAAATAGGCCCTGCCTACTACAGCTGCCACCACCTCTCAAGAATGTCCTGAAGTTACCAATCTATCAATGGATTAATCCACTGATGGAGTCAGCTCCCTCAGGATCCAATCCCTTTCCAAAATCCCCACCTCTGAACATTGCTGCACTGGGAACCAAGCTGTAAATACATAAGGCTTAAAGGAACATTGCTCATCCAAACCATATAAAACTTCCACATACATGGTCACCTCTTTATTATTCTGCATGATTTTTTTTTTCTATTCCGTCACTAAATGTTAAAACCATCCCTGATGCCACTCTGCCTTAATTATACAAATGCATATTCCAACACTGAATTTGGATAGTACCCCAATGATTTATTTGCTCATTATTTTATGTCATGTCAATTCTATCAATCTGCCATGAGAATTTTCCTCTGGAGAAAAATTTTTACATGATAATAATCATATTAAATTTATATACCAATATAAGTGGAATTGATTTTTTTTTTTTGCTGAGCCTTTAAATCCCCCAAAAATGTGAGACATTTTTTCCATTGTTCAATTCTGTTTTATGTCATTTAGTATTGTTTTGATTTTTTTGTGCACTATTTGGGCTGTTTATATGAAGTTTGCACTTAAATAATTTATTTATATCATAAATGTCTTTTTCACTTTTCGCTGTAACAATTTTAGAATGTGAAAAGCTTAGTTTTAGCTTACAACATGAGCATTCTATCACACTACTACTTTATTACATTCTGTTATTATTTTCAGTATTTCTTCATTAGATCATGTTAGCCATTTCACATAGAAACCATCATAATATCTGAAATAAAAGATGGTTTTGTCTGTTCCTTTCTAACTTCTATGTTTTCCTTTATCTAGTTACACTGATTATACTTTCAACTATAGAAACAACTATGTGCTTCCTTTTCTTTCATCTAACTTTAGGAAAAATTCTTTCAGTATGTATCCAAGAAGTAAAACACTGATTTTTGGAGTAATATTTTTTCTTTTAAGCCCATTATAGAAATTTCTATTTATTCTTATTGAATTAACAGGGATTGTTTTTATTTTTGTGAAATGCCTTTCCAGTATCTGTCAAAACCTTTCCTTCTTTGATATATTGATGTAATGTATTATATTAAAAGGCACCCTCATCAAATCATACTTGCAGTCTTGAAAAAAATTCCACTCACTCACTATGTATATACTGATTCCCTGTTTATGTTCTACTCAATAAGTTACAGTTATGAGTTTTAATTGCTATTTATATTGGGATTGATTTGTAGCACTCTATTTTTTAATCCAGTGTTTACCAGGTTTCAGAAAGAAGATTGTGCTAATTTCATCAAAGGAATTTTAAATATTTTTCTTTTTTTAAGCTCTGACTGTATGATCCCATAAGATCTAGGAAAATATTTCTGTGAAAAAGTCTGTAAAGGAACACTCTTATTTGGAAATTTTTTTGGTATGATTATGAAGCCTATTTACACATTTATTTAATATTTTGCTAAAATAGCTCTACTTAGAGTTTCCTTTCTTATTTTGGGATTTGAATTTTTTGATAATAATTTATGTAACTATAACCCTCTATAATTACTTGAGTCTCTCTCACCCTTGACTCAAGTGTTTTTACCATAATAAATTTGGCTTCTATTTTTAATATTATTTCCTCATGCATAGATACTTGTCATTTAAAAAATATCTAATGGATACTTGTGAGAATCATAAGAACTTAGACCAAAGCAATTGTATAAAATCTCCTATATATTGTTTTATGTTCACAAATATGAGTTTTTGCACTCACTAGCAGCATAAAATTTGTAAGGATTTTCTTATTTTCACTGATTAGATTTTTAATCACTCACCAGCTTCACAAAGGACCTGAGCTTGCACTCATGATGGAGCTCTTTCTTTCAGAAGGGTCTATCTTTTGGCACTATATTAGTTTATAGGATCTATTGAGAACTTCCTTCCATGTCCCTTTTATCTCTATGTACTCCTGATCTCAAGGTAACCAAGCCGCCCGTGTTCTGAAGTTCATCATGATTTCTTGTCATCAAGTTTTATTGAGACTAACACTTTTATGTTGTTCTTTCTTATTCAGTCCTGATTGGACTATTTCAGCTTCTGGAAATTGTGGTAATTCAAAACTATGCTTTAGCCCTTATTACAATTATGGAAGGCTTGTGCGTTTTTTAAAGGTATGGAAAAATCAGGAGATTGCCATTATGATTGCTTTTGGGTAGAATAAGAAAACGGAAAAGTGAATGGAAATACATGAGTCATCTCAGTGTACCTGAGAGTGAATAATCAAAAGTGGGTACAAGGACACTCTGGCCACTGAAAAAACATGTCTGAATAACTTAAAAGTTATGTAACTGAAGAAGGAAGAGCAACTGAGGTGATACTTTCGAATCCCTGAAATTTATCCGTGAGTGTAACTAAGCATTGTTCATTCCTCAACAATCATGAACATTGACATTAGCATTGGTCTAGTGTTTTTGGACCATAATCCGAATCCAATAATAGCACAAATTCATTCTTTTGTGCCTAATTTCATTAAGGCATCTGAGCCTGCATAATAGCATTAGTTTGAGAACAGTTACTTTTCAATCTCAGTGGGGTTTTGCATTTAATGACTTTGTTTGGAGATTTCTGAGAGCTCCTATCAAATAGCCCATTTAATGACAGAGACAAAAAATGATATTTCACAGGTTTGGCTTAGATGTTGATTTTATTTATCAGCCCTTGCTACCTTGTTAAATTTATCACTGTTTTGGGTCTTAATTCCCTTTGTCTCACATGTCTTAGAGTTGCCAAGAAATTTCCTAAAATGTCATCTATTACTCATTTAATGAAACTTTGTAGCCACAAGAATAATAGGAGATAATGCATGCAGATTTTGTTGCACCTTCTAAGAGCACACAGAAAATTTCTATGTAATGGATTCTTTCTCTTCTTCTCTTTTTGTGTAAATTCTTTGCCAGGAAATTTGTGCAGTAGAGTGAAAAAAATGGCAGAAGCAGCGAGTTCTTCCACTGCAGCATATGCCTTCCTCATCCTCTTGCCATAGGGCCTGGAACCAAGTCTGCTATTCTTACTGTACTTCAGAGACTGTAAAATCTCCAAGCATGATGTTGATTCCTTATATAAGCTGATCTCTTCTTGCTTAGAAAGGTTTTGGTCAAAAACAAAGGAACATAAATAACAAAGAAATGAGAAATAAAAACTGTTGTTTGGGGAATGAATGTAAACTGAACTCATACATAACTTCCAAATGAGCTCAGTGCATGAATTGGATGGTTAAACTTTCTTTGAGTTTGGTGGCTATGTTCCAAATGATTTCTTAAATTCAAAGAGAATCACAGCCAGACCTCTTGAATCCTTTTAAGCATTCTAATTTCAATCATGAGCTTGTTTAGCTGGAAGGCAGAATCTTCCCAAATTCACTAGAAGACTTCTTGGCTTCTCTATTAAGCATTCTGTGCAAAACAAAAACTACGCATGCAAGGTTAAAATTTTTAGTTAGTAATAGTCTAGCCTCTGCCACTTATTTCTTGAAAACTGTGATGGAAATCTTATGGCTAATGTCAAAAATGAATTTGAAGTATTTTTTTATATTTGCTTTGTTATTTAATCCTTTTATAAAATGTTTTTAGTGATGACAGCAAACAAAAAAAATAGAGTTCATGATACAATATTAGGTATTCCAATTAATCTTAGTTTAGGTACATTATACCATTATTCATATCTTCAGTTTCTGAGGTTTGGGATATTCTTGGTCAACTATGGTCTGAAAATATTAACCAGAAAATTCTAGTATTGAACATTTTTTAAATTTCTTGTCTTTTATGGAGAGCATGGTGATCTTCTTACATTGCACCCATTATGTGAATCATCCCTTTGTCCAGAGTATCCATATTGTATATGCTACCCACTCATCAGTCACTTAGTAGTTCCTCAATTACTAGACTGATAGAGAATTGCAATGTTTATGTTCAATTGATCCTCATCTTACTTAAAATTAGACCCAAAGATGTTAGTTTTGTTATTTTACCTCAAACTCAAAAAGTTATGGCAACAATGTCTGACAAATGCTCAGTTAAGATGAAAATTACATTGAATTATAAGGTTGGTTACCATCCTTGGTTTCAACTATAAAATGGGGATCTTGAATTATATACACATTCTATAAGAGTAGACTATTATGTTTGCTAATTTTATTTCAGTAAGAACTTTTTAAAAATATTTACAATTAAGCATGAATGAAAATATCACACCCACATAAAAATAATTTGCATGTGCATATTATAACTTTACCTTCACATATCTCTCCAAATATGTTTTCGGTACAACAGAAACATATCTGTTTTAGAGAAAAAAATTTAAGAAGTAACAATTAAATTGTAATTACGAGAAGTTTCAAACATATTTGAAATTTTATCAGACATTTTTCTTATATATTTCATTGCACAAAAAAAGCCTGGACTTCACATTTTAGTCATTTTAAAACTAACACCATGCATTTCAACTATTTTTAAATCATTTATTCGAAGCTTTTGAGTATTAAGTTAAAAAGGCTTACCTACTTAATATGCACAGTATTAAAAATTCTGTGCTGTTAAATGGAGTGAGTAGCTAAATGAATTTTATGTGAATGAGGGATGAGAAACTTGGAGCTCAGCTGCTTGGGTTATGATAGTGCTGGATCAAAGTGATCCCATAGCCTGGGTGGATGTCAGGACACTTAAGACAGATCCACTGTTGAATGTTGACCACTAACAGGACTAAGATAGAGGTTTTACCCTAATACTTAAAATAATAAAGATTACAAAATTTCCAGTGTTGATACCTGTTATTTATTATTTCTTATGAATTTTGAAAAACAGTTGTATTTATTCTTCATATTTTTCCTTTGACTCAATTGTGTTTAAGTTGTCCTCTATGTGAAAGAGGATATATTGTGTAAATTACTGCACTCATAATCAGTTAGAATATTTCAGTTTAACTCCAGGTCCTATGGAATTGAATGGTTGATTTAAGATCCTTGTGTATTTTTTTTTTATTTCATATAGAAAGTTCTTCAAAATTTTACTCCATTAACAAAATTTTGACTGAAAATCCTTGTGAATTTTTTTATTTCCCATAGAAATTCCTACACAATTTCATTTCACCTAGTAACAAAATTTTATAGTGCGTACCCAAAATATTCATACATTAGACACTACATCTATGTGCTAATTGTTCATATGAACAAAACCTTAGTATTTATTGATACCAAGACTGTTAGTAAAGCATGGAGTTGTGTGTTAGCCAGCTTTTCATTGCTATGACTAAAATACAATACCTGGTAAGAACAACTCATGGCAGGAAAGATTTATTTTGGCTCATGATTTCTGAACATTCAGTCCATGGTTGCCTGGTCCAAGGCAGAAAAAAGTGGTAGAAGGGATGGCAAAGCTGCAGAAGAAAGGTGCTCAGCTCATGGCAGCCAGGAAGAATGGCAGCCAGGAAGGAGAAAGAGAGAGAGGAGGGAGAGGGAAGAGGAGAGAGATAGAGAGAAAGAAAGAGAAAGAGACAGAGAGAGAGAGAGAGAGAGAGAGAGAGAATACATAGATAAGGGAGGCAAATGGCAAACAGTGTCCCCATGGACATGCCCCCAGTGACCCACTTTCTCTAGCCATGATCCACCTACCTATAGTATTCCACTTTCCATTAGGTGCATTCAAGCTATTAATCCATCAAATAAATTGTTAATCCACTGAGGAGGTCAGAGTCCTCATGATTCACTCATTGCCACCCCCACCTCTGAACCTTTTTGCATTTTGGGGGACAATGTTTCAACACATGAGTTTTGAGGCAACATTCCAGATGTGAACCTAAATTAGTTGTGTCTTTAGATATCTGGAATTTTGTGTCATATTTTGTTCTGAAAATATTATTATTTTTTCTGAAAATAATATTAATTAACTGTGACAGAATTTTAGTCCAGAATATCTCCCAATGTATAATACACAACAAGAGAGGTTTTCTCTCTTGGCTATGATGGAACTGTTATGGGCCAGGCTATATGGTCAATGACCAAATCGAATCCATTTTGCCCTGACACTCCATGTCATATAAAAATTGCATCTCCCAGGGGAAAGCCTGTACCATCTGTACCCATCAGTAGTTGCTTAGCATAGCATGTTTCGAAACACAAAATGGTAACTCTTATACAATGTGAAATTATTCTCTCATTGGTTCCCATTTTTCTTGAACAATGTACCCTATCAAAGATTGATTGTCTAGAGCTTAGTAATCATTCTTTAATTTGTACTCAACCAGGGATGTTTTGACCCACTCTGCCTTCTGCTCATGATTTTAGATCTCATGACATTTGTTTATGGTTTCAATTCATAGCAATAGCCACTTGTGATTAATATAGTTTTGGACTATAAAAGGTGTACTAAAACCCCAGGAGGGGGTCAAAGAGTGTAGACTTGTAGCTGGCCCCTTGACCTACCAGCTGTTGGATCCGGACTGACAGCTGGTGAATAAAGGTTCCATCTCCTGATTTAAGATCAATTTGGTGATTTATTGCAATCTCCCCATAACAGAACAAAGGGCTAACTAATCAGAAATTATACCAATTATTATAAGCTAGAAACTAGGCAAGTATTAATTTTAAAAGAGCATTGCTTTAAACTCCAGTATCTCATATACAATGGAAATTATACTTACTACACAGTAAGAAGAATAAATTTTATGACTGGTTACTGCTATGTTTTTAGAAAAGTTACCTAAATTTTTTGGACCCTTTATTTTCTGTTTATGAAATTTATTATATTGTATCTATGTTAGAAGATTTATATGAAGTAATATTTTTAGATATGTTTTGAAAATGGTAACTGACAAAGTAATTTATAGTGTTTTTATTATACTTTATTTATATTGAACTTAATGTTTAATGACTTGTGTTTTTAACCATGTAGGTAGTTTTAAGAAAATATTTTAAATATGTAGTCAACAAGTATTTATACAAGGAATGGATTTTGGTGGTTCACATAATCTTATTTATTTTATTTAAATGGATTAGAAGAAATACAACATAAATGGGGAAAAGAGAAAGAAACAAAGGAATCAGCAAACCTCAGGGAAACATTCTTAGCTAAACCATTTTCACGATCATGTGATGAGAATTCATATGAAGAAGTGTCAAGGAAAATGCAATAAACTTTAATGGAAAATTATTCAATAATTTTATTGTGATCCCACAAGTACTATATGTTGTGAAGAACTCTTATGAGAAATAAGAACAATATCAAGAAAAATTGGAACAAATAAAGGCTTATAAAGAGAACTAAAACCATGTGAAAGAGATTTGAGATGAACAGGAAATCAGTTAAGGAAATGAAGAACAGATCTAAAAACAAGTTTTCTTCAGAAAGAGAATATTCTGACTGCTACCTTTGAGAAGTTGAAGATATATAAGATCGAGATATAAAGGCCTTTCAGAACTCTTCAAAAAAAAAAAAATACAAAGTTGTCTCTTGGTAACACCACACATGGGTACAGGATTCTGTAGTATTACAGGCTATGAGTTATCTCTTATTTTACAATGGTGAGGCCAAATGTTAGCACAAAGCCTGGCACAAACAAGAACTTTCTTAGATGACTGATGAGTGAATGGATCCTACTCATTCATAATGAAGTTAGCATTGTAACAGATTTCTGCCTGGTAGAGTTTGGCTACACTGTGCTCTAACAACTATTAATGTACTCTGAGGACATTGGCTTCTCAGTGTAAAAACTGAAGGAAGGCCAAGGTAGAGGCCTCTAAAGTTCATAAAAAAAAAAATAAATAAATAAATAAATAAAACAGGAACTGCACTGTGACTCCTACCTCAGGCTGTGCAGAATCATCCCTCTGCTTCTGTTCACCTCCCTGAGCCCCTGCTTTCCCTAGAAAGAAAAACAATGTTTTTAGAGTGCAGATGGGGCAAAAAATGACTGCTCTGTGTCCTGGGGTGTTCTGCTTGCAAAAACTTGAGGTTTAACAATGTTCTTGCAAAATGAAATGGGGAAAAAATGTTCACAAAGCAGGGAGTCCTCATGGGTATAATTGGGGACTGATAAACAAAGAAAGTGAGCTCTTAGGAAATACTCATTTTTAGATAGATGGCATGTGAGTAGGATGTGTGCAAACGTTCATAATGTCAAAACGTGGCATTTTATTCCACAGATGACCAATTTCTTTTTAAATTAAATTTGGCCTAAGGCTGCATCTCTACCTTGGGTCCCTAGGTAGTAACTGCAAACTAACTTATTATATAACAAACTGAAAGCCTAATGCAAGTATATCTTTGTAACATACAACTGCATTTATATGAAACAGAGGCAAACAACTTCCCACACCATGCACAAATAAGAGAGATACCTAGTTCTGCCAGTCCAAGGGTTTCTCCAACTTACTGCTATGTGTAGGCAGTAAAAACTCACTCTGCTCAGTGAAGCTCATCAGTCTCCACTCTTTCGATTCATGAATAGTTCCTCGCTCCATTAATTCCCGCTAAATTTGTCCAAAATTTTTCTATTGACATTATCTTTTAAAAAAATGTATAAACAAGTAGTTGGATAAACCATCATAGAAATTACATGGGATTTTTGTTTGGTGAAGATTAATTGTTTAATTTAATGAGCAAGTGCAAGTGGATATCAATGAATATTTCTAAGGATGATAGGGTGACACACCATAACTAAAATATAATGCTATGCCTAAAACCCCATCTTTCACACTTTATATATTGATAATAATGAATGCTAAAAGTCTTTCAGAAATGTTCAAAATATTAGTCAGTCTGTTTCCAAAGCAGCTGTATGTTTTGCCCTGTGGAAGTACCATCTCATTTAATCATCAAAATGCTGTAATGAAGAAATATTAATATCATTCCAATTTATAAATTAGTAAACCAAGTTCCAAGGAGAACATAGAATGGTAGTAACATTGTTTATAATTATGAGGAATATTTTGTTTCCTTTTCCATCAGTTATCTCTAGCACATGGTATGGTCTTTAGCACCTAAAAAACAGAGATATTTATTGAATGAGTAGTAAGAGAACAGACTTTCCCAGATGATTTGTCATACTTTTAGATTAAAATATGTCACTTCAACTTCAGAGTGTATTTTTCTAGCAGAAGGAAAGAGTATTATTTTCTACATTTTGAAAACAATTTTATTTTTAAAAAAACTGGATAAAACCAGTAAACACCTTCTTAAGGAGGGATACATATATTTTTTTTTCCTTGAAGAATAGGGGCAGACAACTGAAGGTCAAGTTAACAACTTAATAGTTTGTAAAATATTTTCATGTTATCCTGTTTAGGCTAGTTTTTCATTTATTCATGCAACTTTTCATCAATTACCAGAACTCTACCAGATCCTGGGAATGCAGTGTGAACCAGAAAAGACCCTGTCTTCAACTGGCTTATGTTTTATACTTCATGTATTCTTACCTAGAGAATTTATTTGATATGGACATGAATGTTCCTTATCTTTACTAAACATCATTACTCTCATTTGTTCAATGGATATTAATAAAACCCTCTCCACAAGGTTGCTATGTAGATAATATGTAAAATATGTAGGAAACTATAACAATTGAAGCAACAATGACTAGCCAGTTTTAAGGTTTACAGATGGCTGTCACAGACTTTATCTTGCTAATTTCTCTACTAATAGAATTATGATAATATTGAGATTATGAAACATTATGATCAGGGAGAACTCATTTGGAGTCCTTGCACTGATATCTGCCATTTGACCTTGAGTAATTTATTAACTTTATTGACATAAATTTCATCATCAGCCAAGTGAAAATTGTATTCTACTTTGCAAGGTTATTATGAGAATTATTAATAATCTATGCAAATTGTCTATTCACTGAATAGTAACTATTATAACTATTTTAAATGATAGGTATAAAATGTTACAATTACATGGAGCAACCAGAATTATCATAGATTTCTAGTAAGAATATAGAAAAACTAATCTAAAATGTGTTTGGCAGTTTTTTCTAAAACTGAATACATATGATACCACAGCATATAAATTCAATTGTGCACATGTTCACCAGAAGAAATATATTCCAGCATGCTTTTATCAGCAACATTTATAATGGTCCAAGGTTAGAAACTATTTTAATGCCTAGCATTGCTTGGATAGATATTCACTGAATGGGAAACTATGCAACAACATTAATGAATGATTTACAACACACAATAATATCAATGTCGTGAATCTCAGAAATACAATATTGAGTAAAAGAAGCCATCTTGAAAGGGTATAAATGCTATGATGCAGAAGAGTGTCAGAATATGCTTCCTGAAAGAAGCTGCCTTGGCATAAAGATTATTTCAAATAAAGTCACTTAAAAAACAGAAGAGAGTACTCTGAACCTCTGCTTTTTTTCAAGAGATGAAATTACCCAAAGGACAATATTCTCCCTAAACCAGAAGGAAAATAGCACTCTTATTATGAAGGCCATAATGCCAAAGCCTAGATTTATCTGAACAAACAGACCTTGTTGAACTAATCCAATTCTTCTATATCACTTCCCCCAATTAACTGGTCCAAAACCTTTTGCATTGAGAAGTGCTGATATCTTTGTCTAATTCAGAATTCAGAAAGAGTCTAAGGTTTTTGAAACTCTAAAATCCATTTATAAATTTATTCTAACTAGAATGTGGTTCTAAGGGGCATATGCCTCATATACTTGAGGTATTTTTCAATTTGGTTTTCTAGGCAAATTTCCAATAAGTGTGTACTATATCTCAAAAGATTAGGTCACAAACTCTTTAGACAGCGGAATACTATGACTCAGCATGGACATGAACCACAGTGACCTTAATATAATTGAGCTTTTAAAAACATATATGGGAAAAAACATCACAAGCAAAGCAATGGCTTTTCAAAAACAAATGTCTTGCTAATTTTGCAGATGGGAATTTTTGATAATAGACAAAGAAATCCAAACAAAATGAATGAATGCACAAATACAAAAAAAAATTTGTATAAGATAAATAACACTGCATAATAATAGAAGAAATATACTTGTATGTCAATTTGTGTTCTACATACTTGCTAATTTTGTTAGATCTAATAGACTTTTGCTGGAGTTTGGGGTATTTTTTTTCTATATATAAGACCATGTTATCTATAAAAAGTAGCAATGTGACTTTAACTTTTCCAATTTGGATTATTTTATTTCTCTTTCTTGCCTAAGTATTCCAATATGGACTTCCCACACATAGTGAATAAAATGGTGGAAGTGAGCATTTCTGTCTTGTTTGAGACCTTAGAGAAGAAACTCAATTTTTTCCCACTCCATGATATGTTATATCTTGGCTTTTTATATTATGCATATCTTATGTCAAGATATTTTCTTTCTTTACTTAATTTGTTCAGAGTTCTTATGAAAAGATATTGGATTTTCTGAATAATTAAAATTATATTTCTCAGAATATAATAAGAAGAAAGAAAAACATGGGAAAAATAAACAGAATAGAGGTGGTTTTGTTATAGGAGATCTTAGCACAGATTTTAAAATACTTAGAATTTTTATATTAAGAAGAAATAAATATGAAGAAGTTAGTAAGCAATATGAATCTACAAAACCTAAAATCAATCTAACAAAACCCAGAAGAACAGCATAATATGTGTAAATAAAATATTAATTATTGCAATTATCGAATTGCATTACATTAAACACAATAAAATGTAATCATTCTGTATTTATTGACAAATATTTTTAAATTTTATATGATTAGGGCTTATAGAATTTTTTGGATTTATTATAATGATGAACAAAAATAATATAAATAAATAGTGCTAATATTACTGAATAATGCCACAGTTTCTGTGGGGCTAAAGCAAGTAAATTTATAACATTGATGAGAAAAGAGGAAAAAAATGCCCATGTAGGAATGTGTTGCATATGACGAAAATGTCGAACAATATGTGCAAATGTTCTTGAAAATTGATAGTCAGATGAGTATTTGAAAACAACACTTATAGATCAAGATTTCAAAGCTGAAATCAATTAAGAACAAGTGAGTATATATATTAAATTAGATAAAGGAAAGGCTTTCTAAACGTACCATTTAAGTTCCTAAGTAATAGGAAACAATTAAATTTGATTTCATCTAAGTTTGAGTCAGATTTAGAGCACAGAATCATGTATTTAAAAAAAAAGAAAACTAGTGTACAGAGAAAAATTAATGGTCTTGTTAAAACTTTAAGTTCAATAAGAATAAAGAAAATAGTCTTGTGGAAAACAGGACAAAAATAAGTTGAAAATATTCACAAAAGAATTTGCACATCAACCCATGAAAAAGATATTTGTGGTCTCCAAATTTAAGGTATAAAAATAACAATGTTAACAATAGGGTGGAAAACAATATATTTCCAAATGCTCTTGTTAAAGACTAAAATTGACAATATCCAGTATTGAATAAGAAAACCTATTTTTGAAAACTTACCTGACTTTATTACCATCAAATTTAGGTGTGAACCATGTATGAGGATTTCACTTCTTAGAATTTACCATAAGACATCATTACATAAGCAAAATGTATATCATTGCATAAAATATTTCTATCAAGGTGTTACCAAAGAGAGGAAGAGAAGGAAACCTGATAAGTATCTATCATAGAATATATTTACGGCAATTCTTATATGCACACATGAACTAGGCAAGGTAAGAGCTTGTTTCAACAATTATGACAATATTATCCAAAGCATATTTTTTCCTTTGTTTCTTTATAACGTGGAAAAAATTTAAGGCACTAAAAGTACACAAAATTAAATTAAAAATTTAGTAATGTGGCTCATTGATTTTTCTCAATTTCCTCAAGCAGACATGCCCTTGTGCCCAAACTACAACCCATTTCTGTCTCTATTCAGTTGCTAAGGGATTGAGATGATCAGCTTCCATCTGTAGCTAATGATCAATGTTCTCTCTCCTGATGAGAAATCTGCAGCAACCTCCACAATTATTTTAAATACATAATCTATATCACACAACAAAATACTTTTTTTAAATCTGAGAATTCATCAAAGAAAAGAGAATCCAATAAAAGATAAGTCAGTGTTAGCTAAAAATCTAAAATAACTAGAAAAACAAACTTACCTTTGTTGAAGCAACAATAAAACTGAGAACTGAATTCTCAAGTTTAATAGAAACAAGAACACAAAGGATGACATATTTAAAAACTGAACAAAAAGGCTGTCAATATAAAATTCTACATTCAATGAAAGTATACTACAGAAATAAATAAACTATTAGTCCTGGAATTGTTATAATGCCTTATGGAGATGTGACACTTAGAAAAATAACTATTATAAATGCTGGAAAACTTTAAAATAAAAAAAAATCCACATTTAAAGTAATAGAGAACAATTTCGTGGCCTTGCATAATTTCTCATTGTGTTCCTGTTTACTTAGTAGTAAAATGGCATTATTCTATAATGCTGCTCTGACAGAGTAAATAGTCAATACATGGAAAGCTTTAAGACAGATAACTAGCAAATGGTAAGTGCCATACAATTGTTTTGCGTTATTATAAATTATTCTATTTATATGAATTATTTATAATTATTATTATTTTACAATAATTTATATGAGCAGTTGCAAATTGATCAATGATAAGTATGTGAAATTTAGAAAGCCAAGGCACCTATATTAGGTAAAGTGGTTTAAAAAGCTTGAGTCATTGTTTATTTTGTGTAATAACAGTAAAATGTAATGACAGACAAAATGATGAACAAATGGGCACAACTCCTATGCAAGAATCTGTAAATCATTGATTTTACTATTTGAACTTGGAGAATATCTATACAGATATGCAAATATAATTCTGTATCCTTTTACAAATATCATAATCAATCTGATCAAAGATGAAAATAATTTCATATAACATGTTAGTGACTGACCCATAATGAAGAGTGAGCTTTTAACCAAGCAGGGACTATCCAAGCCAAACATTTTCATGCTTTCAGTATTTTCAGTACACACCTTCTGTAGTGTGAGAAAGCAAAACCAAAAGGATGGAAATGTTAATGTAATGATTTTTTTGGTGTGAAAATGGATACAATAACTTGTATAACATAGGAGTCATCCTTTTCATCTCAGTTAACTGTTCTGAATTAACTAAAAATACCCTAATTAAGACTTTCACCATCTACATCAGGAGAAATCGAATTCAGAGGAAAAAATAAATACCATGAATATATTAGTTTAGAAATAGATAGACATTCCAACTGAATTGAGGGTAGGCTGTTCAACACTTTTAGAGTGCTAGAATAAATGTCATCCATTTAAAATGGGCAAATATTGCTTGGTACCTTTTCAATAAAAAGTGGATTGTATTTTAGACTATCTTGCAGGGTTTCTGAAAATTATACATCTTGAAAATTTCATTGTCATTGAGCTATTTTACAACTTTGTAAGCTATGTAAAACTGGCAAAAATTCAAATTACTATTTTTATATATAAATGCAAACAAATTGTATCTAGTGGAAAATGATTGATTATTGCCCTGTGGATATTGGCTAGTTTTGCATTTATTTGTAAATTTATTTCATTGTTCCTTATTGCCTTTGTATGGGGATCTTTAATTCTTCTTTGAACCCATTGTAGCATCTTAGAATATCTCATTTTATAAAGAAGTAAATCATATCATTAAATATGCCCATTTAATATTCATATGAGAAACATACTTTTGTCTTTTATTCACATTATCCTTTGAAACTTTGAATTCTTTCAGCTACTGACTGTGCTGATATATAACCCAATAAATTATAATTTAGTTTCAGTTTCTTTATGTAAAAAGTGGATATAAATTTACTTTTCTCACAGGATTGACCTGCAGTTTAAATAGGTTAGCCATGTAAAATGTTTAGTGTGGTGCTGTCTACCTATATGGTACATAAAACTTAGTTTCCTTTCATTCTTTGTATCATATAATAACTTTTTTCTTGGGATTTGAAAGACATCCACTATATATTTATGTTTTAATTGCTAATAAAGAGAAATATGGGGATAATTGATTTTTAAACTAAATTAATATATACAAGTAAAGGAGGAGTTAGTGGTTTTTATAGATTTCATACACAACCCACTAGGTATTTTAGACAATGAGGACACTGGGAATTCAAGTATTTTCTCTTTCCTAGACTAAGTTCATAATTACATATACTATATGTATGTATAATCTATATGTACATGTAGAGCAATCTAAATACACTAAAAATATGACTCAGACTCCAATTCTTTTTTTTTTTCTTTGCAATGAGGGAATATTACAGGATTTTATTTATTTCTGCATTTGGCACTGAGGATAGAGTGCTGGGAATGGTGTGCTGAGGTTTGAACTCAGTCTCTCAAGCATGCCAAGTAAATGCTCAACTAATAAGCAGCAACCTCTGTTCCAAAAGGGGATGCTTCTGCAAATATATTAAGATTTCTAATGTTTCAACTTTTTTTTTTGTTTTCACAAAGATCCTTAATAAATTGATTATGCTGGTCCAAAATACATCAAAACATATTAAGGAACATGACCAGGCATCCTAATTGAAGTTTCTGGAGAACATGAAACATGAATGCAAAGAATGTGTCTCATTAGGTTAATTGTAAAGTGTTTAGCACTTAAAAAGAAAAAAACCACGTAATTGTGAAAGGTGGAAGAGCTAGCACTTCAGCACTGAATAGGACCAATAAGTTAGCTCTGTTTCTTTATAAACTTTCCTGAAGAGTTATTTGAGTTCTGATTGTGAATTATTAAGTCTAATTTAACATGATTCTTTGTCTAGTTATTAATATGAAGTAGTAGAAATATTCAGTCATCTATCTGCAAGATCAGTACTATTATCTAGCCTCATGGACATACATATCTATCTATTTATCTATCTATTTATTTTTGGTACTAGGGATTAAATTCAGGGTCACTGGATCACTGAGCCACATCCCCAGGCCTATTTTGTATTTTTGTTAGAGACAGGGTCTCATTGAGTTGCTTAGTGCTTCACCATTGTTGAGACTGGCTTTGAACTGGTGATCCTCCTCCTCAGCTTTCTGGGTTGCTGGGATAACAGGCATGAGTGACCACATTTGGCTACATATATGTTGTTTAACTTAAGATGCTATTTTGTTTTAACAAGGAGAAGATACAAACACATAATTGTTTCATAATATGATCTTATCAACAGAAATATACAAAGTATGGAGAGCAGGCAGGAGAAATATTGATTGTTCTAAGAAAGGGTAGTAAAATCTTCAAGAAAGAGGTGATCCAGATTAGAGAGTGGGAGAATATGAAAACATTGTCCTTTGAAAATATTTTCTTTATTTTATATAAGAAGTAAATATATGGCTATAATATGTTGGGGGGAAAGCTTTATTGTGAGATCAATGAACATTAAGGTAAGTAAGAATATTACAAAAAGCATTTCAAAAGAGTTCCCTTTCTGAAGCAAATCATCGGTTACCCAAGTGATATTAAGTGGACATAAGCAGATAGAACTGAACTATCTGTGGTAGTGTTAATCTATGTTTCTTCCTGTAGTTCCTGGCATATAAAAAAAGCTCTTATGTATGAATTCACTTGTAGGTAAATATTATTTCTTATGTAGTCTTTTGTTATAGGAACATTATAAAAGCCAACAGGAAGTTGGCGTATTTGTCATTTAAGTCACATTCACATAATACACTTTCTCTATATGAATAATTATTTTCTATAATCATCATAAATTGTATTGAACAATAATTACCACAAAAATTCAGAATGTTAAAATTTCTTTATTGAACTTAACATAGAAAACTGTGCCTGTTAAATAAATTAAAAATTACAATTTTTAATACAAATTACAAAGACAAAAGAAAACTCCAACTCTTAGTATTTGATAGGTTTAAAATTAATTAACTTTATTTTTAGAATACTTTTATGTTAACAATGAAACAGAGTGAAAAATACAGAGCTCCTATGTACCCCTGCTTCCCCCATATACATACAATTCCTCTGCTATGTACAAAGTAGTACATTTGTTACAAGTGATGAATCTATACAGAATCATCATCATCACCAAAATCCTAGCTTACTTTAGAGTTCACTCTTGATTTGTACAAATATATAATGACATATATTCACCATACACAGAAGTTCACTGTCCTTAATGTATCCTGTGCTCTTTCTGCCTATTCATCTCTCCTTCTCCCCTAAGCCCTGGCAACAAATCATCTTTTTAGTGTCTCCATAGCTGGCTTTTTTCCAGATGCCCTATGGTCATAATCACACAAATTATATACAGTTTTCAGATTTGCTTGTTTTACTTACTTGTGTGCATTTACATTCTCCATGTTTTTTTATGACTTGATAGCTCATTTCTTATTAACACTGAATAACATTACTTTTCCTGGATGTAACACAGTTTATTTATCCACTCATCTAATGAAGGACATTTTGGTTGGTTCCAAGTGCTGACAATTGTAAACAAGGCTGCTATTCATCTCTGACTGGAGGTTTTGGTGTAGGTACCAAAGAGTGAGATTGTTGGATTGTATGGTAATAGTATGCTTAGTTTTGTCAAGAAATGTAAGTTATCTTCCAAAATTGCTCTTGCATTTTGCATTACCTTTAGGAATTAATGAGATTTCTGGCTATTCAACACTCTAACCAGAATTTGGTGTCAGTATCTTGGAGTTGGACAACGCTAAATGGGATAGAGCACTATTTCCTTATTTTCATTTGCAGTTCCCTAACCACATATATGTTAGAAAACTTTTCCTTGCTTACTTGCTATTTGAATATATTCTTTGGTGAGGTATACATTCAGGTCTATAGCCCCCTTTTTAAATGAGTTGTTTATTTTTAACTGGTGAGTTTGAAAGATTCTTTACATATTTTGAATACCACGCTTTTATCAGTTGTGTCTTTTTCAACAATTTTTTCAGAGTCTGTTTGGCTTGCTTTCTCATATGATTGGCATTATTTTCTGTAGATCATATCTTTTTTTTTTTTATTTCAGTGATTGGCCAACTTCTCAGTTGTTTCCTTCATGAATTCTGCCTTTTTAAAATCTAAAACAGCATGACACCCCAAGTCACCTAGCTAGCTTCTTTTCTACATTATTTTTGAATGTTATAATTTTGTGCTTTGCATTTGAGTCTTATGATGCATTTGCAGTAAGTTTATGTAATAGGCCAAAGGTAAGATACTGGATTCATATTAAAATACAGATGTTCAGGTTTTTCAACATCATTTGTTGAAAAGTTTACCCTTGATCCCCTGTTTATCTTTGTTCCTCCATTAAAAACCAGTTAGTCATATTTTTGTGAGTATTTCCCAATGACAGTATATATACATGATTTTGAAGTTTGATTTTTTTTTGGTTATAGCTTTATAATATTTTATGAAATAATTGTTGAGAAATAAGTGAATTTTAATAAAACTAAAATACATGCAATAGGTTCAGTGTTATAAATAGTAATTGCACTGGTGATAATACATTTTATTTCCCTAATATTTTCCTTGGTTTGGGGGGGGCAGAGGAAGGAATATGATATGATGTCTCAATACATTTATACATTGTTCAGTGTTCAAATCATAGACAATTCAATATTTAAACATTATTCTATTTTGTTTTCACTTTACAAATTTTTTAATTCAGCAAACTATGTTATTTCTGAAGAGAAGTCCTATTCATACTACAGATATAGCAAATAAAAATGCCCTATAATCAGTTATATTTGAACTTCTGAACATAAAAAATATTGTTGTCATTATAAGTATTTCGTAAATAGTACATGTGACACATTATACTAAAATTTTTATCTTAACTCAAATTTATCTAAGCCTTCTGCTTTTTATCTGTCAACCCTCAAACACTTACCAGAGAAAAATATTTCTTTTTATTTTTCACACTTCATTTAAATGTTTTAAAGTTTTAACATAAACAAAAACACTAAGTGATAACATGGAATGACAGAACTGAAGTGAATCTCATTCTCTTGTTTCATCTTGAAAATCTTTAAGTTCTCTTTTCTTATTTTGAATCTCTTATTTAAACATAATGACATGTACAAGCATGTAGTTCAAGATATGAAATACATACAGAAAATGAGGATGAAGAAGTTCACAATTATGACCTTATGCCTGAAAGAAATGAACCTGGTTGAGCCTGTGTATGTTAAGTTAGCAGAATAACTTCTATCCAGTGTTACTTTTAGGAAAATTTGATTTTGCTAAAGATAAATAAAAGCATCTTAATATGTAGTTCACATACATATTGCTAAACTCAATTTCAGTGTTAACCACAGATATCATTTTCAATTTAGACCAGCAAATATCCAAGCTCCCCTATTATTTGGAATTTTTTAAACCTTGACATTGTTTCACCTGCCAGTGCATGGTTATAATCAAAACTAGAGCAGTTTTCCCTAAATTTGGTTTTTGTTTTTAAGTACTCTATGAATACCCCTTTAGACTCTGTGCCCAGGGTAGAGTTTCCCATCAGACCCTTTTTACTACCACATCTTTGGAATGTCAGTGGTATACACCAGAGGCTTACTCATTATCTGGTGTCTCTGGACACATTGCCCTAAGATCTGCCCTGGCTGCATTCTTTAGAGCTTTCCTCTCTTGCAATGAATAATGAGGGGTTTGAACACTTTGGTTGGCTGATTCAATGAGTACAAATAATCACTTAAAAACAACTTGAAATATGCTACAATATCCTGTTAAGTAATTCCCCCTGAACTTAGTGATTCTTTATTCTGTGTGACCAAACCAATGTTTCTTTTAAATCTCCAATTAGTACTTATTATTTTTTAAATGTTGCTCTTATAGCATCTTCATTAAGAGCTTTCAGTTTTTTATTATCCAGGGTTGAAAAATGGCATTTAGATTTATGAAATTTTTCATTGGAGGTCAAAGTTTCTAGAATTTCATAGAAATATGGTGTTGAAAACATGTTAACTATTATATAATTGCTTGATTGGAAATAAGGATCACCATAATTAGAATGAATAAATGTTATTTTTTTAAAGCAAGAGAGTTTCCTGCCATGATTTGTATTTGGCAGAGACTCAATGACAGGCAAAAGAGTGTCTCAGGCCATTCCAGCTTCTATAACAAAATGTCTTATACTGGGTATAAGTATAAAATAGTCATTCAAAACAGAAATTTATTGTTCCCTGTTCTGGATGCTGGGATGTCAAGATCAAGGAATTAGCATATGAGATATCTGGCATCATTTTACTGTCTGTTTCAAAGATGACACATTCTCAATGTATTTTCACAAGGTGAAAGTATTAGAAGTGCGTGTTAGTAAGCTCCCTGCAGTCTCTTTTGTAAGAACATTTATCTCCTTCATGAAGGGAGAGACCTCATGACCTAATCATCTTTCAAAGGTTCCCACTTCTTAACTCTATCACAATGGGGATCAATGTTCAACTGAAGAATTTTGGGGAGAATGCAGACTTATAGGCCATATCAAGGAGAGTAAGAGTTTTTTACTGGAAAAATAGGGCACAGTTTAGGTATGTCCTGATTGAACGTTGTTGCCCTGGAGAAAATGAAGATAGGCTAAATACAAGCAAGACATCCTGTGTGACTGGTTATGAGATTATATTTGTCTTTTTCTGGTTGGTTGTTACTTAAGGGGAGGCACAAATTAGAGAAACCAATGGGTGATGAAGTCCTGGCCAGTTGATTCAGCCTAACTTGATCACACTGCTACACAGATTGTGGTTTGACTTCTTGAACTAATGTGATGGACTGTGGGTCAGAATCCTATGTTCACATGTGAGCTGGCCATTGTTGATTTATATATTCAGTCTCTCACTTTTCCACCCTTCTTCACAGATGAAGAAACAGATCATCTATATAAATATTGGGAATGATTCATGTAGATCTCCAAATCCCAATTTGTGTGTTTGTGCCTTCTTTTACTTACTCATTTAAGAATCATCACCACATTACAAAAGCTAAACATGTGTGGGCAAAATAAATAAAAAATAAAAATAACTACTGTCATGAACTCACGTTCTTTTCACAAGTACATCATATGAGGTCATGCATTTTCCAACTGAACCACACTGTGTCACCCATGTTTCAGACACATTCACTGTTTTCTACATTTTCTTGTTATAATTTTTTTCTCAGAAAGAAACTACGCTAATCATATTTTGTTGACAAGATCTTAATTGTATAATATTAAAAGCAGCTGTGCCTCTACTAAATTAGAGGCTCGTGTTTGTCATCATTTTCCCCCAGAAGTGAATTAAACATTAACATCAGCTACTGAGGAAATGTGCTCACACAGGCACTTCTATTCTTTCCCCCTTTTGCTTTTTAAGTGTATCAAATGGGAACACTCAGAGAAATGAATTTGTTGCATTGCCAGATCTTTTGGCAAATAACACTAAAAGGATGCTGATATCTTGGCTGTAAACTAAAGCAAAATAAAAACGTCTTTAGATAGGTAGTTTGCCCTTGAGATATTTATGTGCATATTTTTGATGTAGCCACCCTATCTTTATAAAATGCAGGTGTAAAAGGAGTCAAATATATATATATATATATTTTTTTTTTTTGCAGAGAAACTACACTTTATTCCCTGAAATGTTGAGAAAAATCAGTGTGCTTTAGGAGAGTAGCTTTGAATGCTGTACAGGAGAAGTTCAACAAAATGAGGGGAAAGGAAATGTGAGAGGCTCATTTGTCAATGATGGGAAAGGGCACAGGTCTGCTAAATGGAGTGGAGAAGTGGCTATTGAACTCTAAGATGAGTCAGAATGAGTGTCTGCTGCAGTAGGTCTGACAGGAGTTTCCAAAATTTACATTTCTCTTAAGTCAAAAGGAATTGTTGCTACTGCAACCTTGGGATCACACTTTGAGAAAACCAATCACAGTGCAGTACCCTTTCCTCTGTTTGAAAGGCTTAGCATCACAATAAGAACAGTAACTGAAATCAGCCTGGGATTGGACTAGGTAGGGCATGGGCTTGAATGATGAGATCAGTCTTTATGGTTTGACTTTGTGAAAGAAAGGGGATTTTGCCTACCATGGAGAATTATATTTTCTATAGTTAATATTTCAAACAAATAGGTTTTGAGAAGAAAACCAAGACTGCTTGCTTACTAGTAAGAGATCCAACTCCATCTTTATAAAGGTGGAATTAATAAACATGAAGCTATTGAGGCCTTAAATTTCAGATTACTTTCCACAAGCCTAATGGCTTCATTTTCCAGCTTGAGTGAGTATAACCAAATTCTTATAACAGTTAAATAAATGTTATTTCCATATTAGATATACAGTAACAAATGCAATTTCTTAATAAATGTACTTTAAAATTTGGATTGGGGAAAATTAAAATAATCTAAATAAAGTGTTGCATACTCAGAAAATCTCATTTTATTACTCAAGAAACATTGGAATAATTTTAAACATGGTTCCAAGGTAAGGTATGAATTTCAACTCAAATAACTGCTACACAATCTAATTAATATTGTTTAATCCTTGAGCTCCTGAGTTTATCTGAACATAAATATTACTCATTTGTCTCACTTATGTTTCAATACTAATTTTTTTAAATATTTTAGTCAACAGGATTATTTATTTTCAAAGTTAAATGTCTATGTTAGTTGACATTTCTATATTTTCATCATTCTTCTCTAAGAAATCAAACCACTGATAGGCTTTTGTTTTTATTTATAATTAGGCATATGGTAAATATAAATAACCAAGTTGAATGAAGTTTCTTCTCCTAGGCTGTTCTACTTTCTTGTTCCAATTCATCAAATTCTGCTTAAGGAGGCTGCTATTTGTGAAGTTCAAGACTTTAACAGCTTCAGGATCGCCCATGTGTGGAACACAAAGGGTTTTAGAATCCATAGAAATATTTAGCCCATTGGAAACAGAAATACATTCCACAGCTTTGAGCATAAAATCAGCCATATTTCTT
The DNA here is from genome assembly GCF_001458135.2 of Marmota marmota marmota. Classification (NCBI taxonomy): domain Eukaryota; kingdom Metazoa; phylum Chordata; class Mammalia; order Rodentia; family Sciuridae; genus Marmota; species Marmota marmota. The sequence goes on along the minus strand of NW_026000174.1, from coordinate 48,620,299 downwards.
AAGTGTTCTGGATTCCATGAAAATTGGATCTAAACATGAAAAGCAGTGTTTGCATGTAATAACCATGCCACAAACATTTGAAGAGCTTTCATGAGAAGCTCTGGACTTCCACACATCATGGTCCCACTGGATGGATACCCATTAGATCATTACAAGAATCTAGTCACAGTCTGCCTTCTCTATGGTACCATCTTCAAAGGAGCCCATCCTTCATTCCTGTGGCTTCAAGTAATAGGTTTCTTGTTTACATCTTGGTACCTATATACCTCTGTGACAGAAGTTCTGAGTTTTAGGGAATAGGTCCATTATTCAATAGCAATAAAAAAAAAACAAGTATCAAATAACAGATCAATAAATGATCTATTGCTCCTATGTGTGTGTTTTTAACCACATACTAGGGTCCAATGGAAGGGAGGAAGAGAAGGGGAAAAGGAAAGAAGGCAATGAGGGGATATAGGAGAGGGAGAAAAAGAGAAAGGGAAGAAGTAGATAAATAACATAATTAAGTTATTCTATTTAGGTTCTCCTACTTCCCTCTCATAAAAGAAAAGCAGTTTCTTATATCACATAGCCTCCTACGGGAGGAATTTCCTTTTTGAAGTGGAGTGAATGAGATGTTCACTAATTGGGCAGTATTTCCACAATAACTCATAGTTGGGGGCCTTTATTCTTTCCTTGAATTCAAGTCTCTGTCCTTTTTTTTAACAAATACAAATAAACCTTAAAAAGTGGGACACCCCAGGGATCTTTTGGGATGGCAAGTGTTTCCTTCATTTCAACACCATGTTTTAACATAGTTCACAGTAACAACATGACTGTACAATCTTATTTTGGAAATGACTGAAGAGATCAAAGGAAGATGTGCTTTTCCTGCTTTTGGTATTTTTCAATGATCATTAATGAGTCTGCTTTTATTTTCCCCATAAGGGACAAAAATGCTAGGATCCTTCTCTGTCAGTGAAAACAGGAATATAAATCCAAATAGGATGCTCATTTATATTCATGTCTATTTATAAATCTCAACCAGACTAATATAAATTTAACAAACCGCTATTTAAAACTGAGGTAACCTTTGTGCAAACACTTGACACCCAGTAACTTGGTATTTAATTCTCTTTTACAAAAAAATAAAATAAAATAAAATTACTTGAGGTTGCATCTCCCTGTAATGAGAACTTAGCACTAAATTTGTCACATTTTTATAAATGAACACAGTGCATGAAAATTAGGTAAAAATCCTGTGATAAACTGAATTGAGCAGTGTTTACCATTCAAAATTGATCATCTCACTTCTTGGTGTCTAGAGAACACAACCACAACTGGCAATTTGAAACAGTTTGTCAAATGTCTGTCTTCTGTAATTGATCCTACCTCAGAAGGGCATGACCTTCATCTACCACCCTGGCTGTGGTGTCACCAGAAGAGAGCTGTTCAGTAATCATTGTATGAACAAACACTGGACTACTCATTAATTGCTGAATGAATGAATAAAATGGCAAGGTAGGCATGAAAAGAAGAATGTCATGGAAAAGGACTGAGGAGATAGAGTCCAGATGATTATGAGTACAATATGCCTGGCTTTATCCTTACCTTCATGATCCCCTGTAATTGGCAAAATGGCACTAGCAACAGATAGCTTCAGGGATAAGATGCAACCTACAAGAATACAGGAGGAAAAAAGCCCCAAACATCATCCTTAGGAATAAATTTGAAAACATTTTTATCTCTGGTACTCTCCATTACTTTTTGTTAATTATTAAAAGGGTATAAGTAAATAGTTTTCTTAGGTAAATGCAAAATAAAACTGAAAATCAAAATTGACATTTGACAGGTATTCATGTAATCTGTGGTTCATTGTAGACCATATAATCATCTGTGACGAAATTGTTTGTGTATGGATTAAAGCCAGGAATAAAATAGTTGAGGGAATAATTATTTTCCTGATGCATACTTGCATTGTGCGTTCTTTTCTAATTCTATCCTTTTGGAATTCCAAGACTACTTTTTCTATTGTCTCACTCATGTAATAGCTCAACACAGCCGGAAGGATATTCTTCAGTGTGCTGATGCAAATAAAATTTTCTGACTTCCAATGTGAGTTACCCCTAAATTTACCCATTACCCTATCCAGAAAAGAAAAAATACTAACAAAAAAAAATTGAGAATGTTCAGTTAATTGTCCTCAAGTTTCAAGCTCCATGTTCCCACTTTTTCAAGTCTTTCTCAACTGTTTTTGTTTTTTTTTTCTTCTTCTTCTTCCACACAAGAGCACTTTGTTATTCTCCCTCTAAACTACATCAAAGTAGTTTTTAATCTTCTCTTTTCTTTAATAACCATATTTATCTTAAACAAAGATGAGACAATGTCTTTTTTCTTTAATAACCATATTTATCTTAAACAAAGATGAGACAATGTGTGCAATTCATGAAGTATAGGGAGTTCATAATCACCTATACCAAGGTTGAAAGAGCCTGTTTTTGATATTCAAGATGGAAAACCGAATTAGAAGAACTTATCTTTCTACAAATACATTACAGATAGATATATAGTAATTTTTTTAAGTTCTAAAAATACCTACCAATTAATGGTTTTAAGTCTTAACTGAGATAGATATGTCAAAGAGTAGTATATAATAAAAAATTTATATCTGCACAGAAATTCTCAAGAAATATAAAATATCATCAATATTATTTAAAGAATACATTAAAATAATTTGTTTATGGGTCTGTGTTCTATACTAGTTTCTAAATTATTTTATGACAAATACAAATTATGCTCTCTTCTTTTATCCCCCTCTCTATTTGGCATAAATTTCTAGCAATCAGTAAATTAGGATGTAATGGCTGAATGTAAACAACACATCTACATTAGTAGAAAAGATTTAAAAGAAAATAAAAACTGCATAAATAAATAGGTAGACACACAACTACAGTTGAAATCCTGTATTTTAGTTATTAAAATGCATTTCTTTATAAAAGAGAATGAGTATTCATTAACCTGTCTCAACAATGACATGCTCATAAAAGTAAGAAATGGAAGGAATTCTATATATATGGACCACATTATGTATTTGTGAAAGGTGTTACATTGTGTTTCACTTTGCTTTACACCTTTATTTTAAAAATTAATAACACACTAATTGAAGTGTGGATGCAGAAACTCAGAATTCCATAAAATGTATTATGCTAATTCTGTTCCTGGAATAATATTTATTTTCACTTTAATTATTTTCTGGTAAAAAAAATCCTCTTTAAGAACTTGCATGCTACTAAAAGTAAACCTATAAGTGATATTATTAGCTCACCTTATGGCTTTTACAGTAGACCTCAGTGATGATTTCTGTCTGTCATTTTATCTCTATCTATACATAATTTTTCTTTAGTGGCATTTAAGCCAAAGATAAAATTATCCATTATCTGTTCTATCTACATTCTAGTCCTCCCACAAACACTAGTTATATAATGTTTAATCTGACTGAAGACTATTAATAAGAAGGAAAGTTAGATACTGTGGTATACACCTGTAATCCCAGCAATTTGGGAATCAGAGGCAGGAGGATCACAAGTTTGATGCCAGTCTCAGCAAATTATAGAGGTCCTAAGCAATGTCACAAGATCTTGTTTTAAAATAAGAACTAAAAAGGACTGGGGACGTAGCTCAGTGGTAAAACACTCCTAGGTCCATCCCCAGTTAAAAAAAATAGTGTTAACAATGAATATGTATATTTCCATACATTATTTTATATATTCTTCCCAATAATTTAATGAAGTAGCACACTAGTATAATACATAATTATATTGAAAAGAAATCTGATAAATAAAGAATGCAAGTAAATTTTCCAAATATGTGTATCTAGGTCTGTATGATTCTAAACAGTTATCAAGGTTTAAACTACATAGTTAATGTAGAATACCACTTAAAAATGTTTAAACTTCACCTGCCTACAAATATAAATGTCACAGTGTACAATATCTATGGAACAGCAATGCCAGTCTTTATAAATATTGTTTGCAATGCACTTTGGATTTCACCTCTCCATTTCATTGACAAGATGAAAATATGAAATATTTATCTTTCAAATTTATCAACTATTTAAAATAATTTATTAACCAAATTTGAGGGGAAAAATCAACCAATTATTTTTTTTCTTTTATGAACCAAATATAAGAGTATGAACAATCAATTCCAAATCAAGCTTCCACCATTTTTAATTTTATGTCACCTGTGGGTCATTGAATTGCTCTCAAACCACTCTTCCTGCCTGTGATATACCATAGAAATTTTTCATCTATTTTCAAACTTCTTAGATTAAAAGTTTTAAGTTATTTGTGAATTCATAAACCCTTAAAAATCAGCATTAATTTTCAACAAGGATATCACATAATAAATATTTTTCCCTTTAGAACAATCACAAACTCATTTGTACTATCATGTGAGCATATGAGTATTCAACAAAGTTGTGACAATTTATGAAATTTTCTACCAGAACTATGCTTAATTAGCTTTCAGTCCCACTTCATTGAAACTTCACACATCAATGAATGTAACTAAAATTGAAGTATTCTACCCTGTCATGTATCCCATTTCTTTGAAACATCTGCAATCTTCCACAGGGGTATTTCCCTTGCAAATTTAATGTTAGTTCAATTCCTCTTTATTTATTTATTTTTATTCTTGAGTGCTTTAAAAGGGTAAACTTGTTCCTCTTCCCAAACAATTTAAGTAGTTTAATTTTGAAATTCAAATTATTATTAAACTTAGCCTTGCAGTTTCTCTTCAAACTTAAAAAGGAGGATGAAGAAGAAAGGAGTCAATGAAAGACTATTTAGTTCTATTCCTATTTCAGGCAATAACAAACTGCTGCAATCCAGAAATAAAATAATGGAAGTGTACAATGAAAGTATACTTAAGGATTGTTTGAGAAATGCCAACACTTACAAAGGTAAATGAAAGTTAATATTATAAAAGAGGATAAAAGTAAAGAGTATATATGAAAAAAATTAAATCATTTGTTACCTATTCTTTTAATAATTACTTCTGCTAATTTCCCCTTGATATGCCCTATGCATAAAAAATAATTAATTGAATACTCTTGGACGTGTTTTGCAGGGTCTTTCCCTGAAAGCTACAGGGAGAAAAGGGAAGGGTACTTTTTGAGCAATACTATTCAGTCATAACTTTCAATTCAACTTCCATGAAATAACCTGATGAAGTAAAGAAGGAAAAAGCAATTGTTTTAAATATAAATTGTTTAAAATAGAAATAATCCATTCTGTTTTACTCCATGTTGAATTAATTTTAAGTTTAGGATAAATGATGAACTGATTGACAGAATTGACAGAATATGTATGATCCTTGAAGGAAGAGGTTTATCATTGAGCTAGTCTTTATGAGCAGATATTTGTAATTTATATTGCATATGATTTATATATATATATATATATATATATATATATATATATATATATATATATATTTGTCATATTATTATGGATATCATTTATCACAAACATTTGATGTTTTAGAATATCTTCCCACATGTAGTTCAAATAACTTTTGCCATGCATAATGATAAATAATAGAATATTCTTAATTGATAAACTTTCAATGATACATTATTACTATCTGTATTTTTCTAGAAATAATATTTAAGCTACAATATACTCCGTGAATGTATAATTTTATTTTTTTTCCCAAAGACTGTGGAAAAAAACTGTATTGCTGCATAACATTTCAGGAAACATTCATCCTTCCTCTGTTGGTAGGCAGCAGACTCTCTAGAGTATTCGACAATTATGGAAAGAGTTGCTATAAACATTTTAGTTCATGTGTCATTGGGTACATTTGTGTGTAATTATTAAGTTTATATCTATTTTATGAGTCATGAAGTATGTGTGTCTTCTACTTTTTTTGATAATGCCAAACAATCACGTATCTCCTTGTCATGTTAGCATTCCATTGTTTTCCCTGTTTTCTTTTAAAAAATATTTATTTTTTAGTTGCAGTTGGACCCAATACTTTTATTTTATTTATTTATTTATTTTTAGGTGGTGCTGAGAATTCAACCCAGGTCCTCGCATGTGTTAGGCAAGCATTCTACTGATGAGCCACAACCCAGCCTTGCTTTCTGAAACTCATCTGGAGTTAGGTTTTTACTGCTAACCACAATTAATTAATCTATTAATCAATGTTAATATTAATTTTAATATCTCTGATTAGTTACATGACTGGACATCAATGGGCAGAGCCTTTCAGTGTTCTTTGACTTCTTTTAATTGTGCTTTCTCTTTATGCTTAGAGATAGCTGAGATGTCTATATGTTACCTATATAAAAGCACCTTGTTGCTTCAGATGCTATGTTCTCTGTTTCTTTTAAGATAGTTAAAAATAATTTTTTTTATAAAACTTCCTTTACTCTGATAACAGGGATATACTTTCCTATATTGTATTTTGAAAGCTTTTGTGTGTTTGTTTAGAAGGTTTTATTTTGGTCTGTGATTCTGATGGAACTGATTATCATGTCCAGCATATAGTAGGGGTCTACTTTATTTTCTTTCTGTTTTCTTGATGCATTAATTTCATTATTGTTGTACGAAATCTATTCTCTCAACTGCTCTGCCATGCTGTATGTCAACTATCAATTGATCCTACAGTCATGTATCACTTAAAATGAGGTATTTCTGCAAAATGCTGTTAGGTGATTTTTATATTATTCAAACATCAAGCCTATGTGGTTTAGGTCAATCAGGAGATTCAGTAAACACAAGATATATGAAGCTACTGCTTGTATAATACAGTGTATTCTTTTATAGTAAATTAATTTTATATAAGTGAGAACACTCCAAAATAAACAATAAATAGTATAGTATAGGACAATAGAGTAGAGGGAATACTCAATCCAGTAACAGTTATTTCTTAGTTTTATCAAGGATTATGTATTTTGTGTAATTTATGCAACTGGCCACACAGTAGGTATGTGCATACTGGGATCACCACAATCATGGGAGCAATGTGTTGCACAACAATGTTACAATGTTACCATAGCTATGATGTCATTGAGTTGTAGTAATTTTTCAGCTCCATTATTATCCTATGAGAAAACCATACCATATCTGATTAATTGATCAAGATGTCATTATGATGCTAATGACTATATATGATTGAAAATGTTTCTGATTTCACTACACTATTCCCTTAAGCTGTTTCTCTATTTTTAAATATACTTTTATAATTTATTGAAATTTATTAAGGAAAGAAAAAACATAAAAGATGAAAAGATAGTCACCAATAACCACTATTAATATCTGATGTAACTGTTATAAGTGTAGGCATTACTCATATTTCTTTCTCTAAAAATAAAGTAGGAAGTGAGAACATATTTTACAAATCTCATTTGTCTATAATAATTACTTTAGTGTCTCTTGTGATTAAATAATTTTCTAAATCATGATGTTTAAAAGGACCACACTTTATTTAAATAATTCCTAATTAATTGTCTTTTAGCTTTCTGTGTAAATTTGATTTTGAGCTTTACTAAAAACCTTTCAGGGTAGGCAGTGAATAAACTATTGTTATTCTTTTTCTGATGCAAAAACCAAGGCTTACACCGTGAAAGGCAGTGAGATCTCTTTCATAATATCATCTATTTAATACAAGGCCAAGCTAGATTTCAGATTCTAAATCCATTCCATTTACCATCTTCCCCCATAATTAATACTAATTATCTCTACTGCAAATGTAGATTTATGGTATATCAAATAAGAGAAATTAAATCCGTTTTTAAATCCTTTGGGTATAGATTGAGGAGAGGAACAGCTGGGTCAAATGGTGGTTCCTTTCCCAATTTTTCCAAGAAATCTTCATACTGCTTTCCAGATTGGCTACACCAATTTGCAGTCCACCAGCACTGTACGAGTGTACCTATTTCCCCATATCCTCCTCAACACTTATTGTTGTTTGTGTGCATAATAGCTGCCATTCTGACTGGAGTGAGATGAAATCTTAGAATGGTTTTGATTTGCATTTCTCTAATTGCTAGTGATGATGAACATTTTTTCATATATTTGTTGATTGATTGTACATCATCTTCTGAGAAGTATCTCTTCAGGTCTTTGGCCCATTTATTGACTGGTTTATTTGTGGGTTTTTTGGTGTTTAACATTTTGAGTTCTTTATGTACTCTAGTGATTAGTGCTCTACCTGATGTGTGAGGGGTAAAGATTTGCTTCCAGGATGTAGGCTCTCTATTCACCTCACAAATTGTTACTTTTTATGAGAAGAAGCTTTTTAGTTTGAGTCCATCCCATTTATTGATTCTTGATTTTAATTCTTGTGACACAGGAATCTTATTAAGGAAGTTGGGGCCTAATCCCACAAGATGGAGATTAGGGCCTACTTCTTCTTATATTAGACACAGTGTCTCTGGTTTTATTCTTAAGTCCTTGATCCATTTTGAGTTGAGTTTTGTGCATGGTGAGAGATAGGGGTTTAATTTCATTATGTTGCATAAGGATTTCCAGTTTTCCCAGCACCACTTGTTAAAGAGGCTGTATTTTCTTCAATGCATCTTCTTGACACCTTTGTCTAATATAATATAATTGTAGTTTTGTGGTTTAATCTCTGCATCCTCTAGCAGCAGACTACAGGGACACAGCCACATCAATGTTTATAGCAGCACAATTTATAATTGCTGAACTGTGGAAGCAAACTATATGCCATTCAATAAATGAATGGATAAAAAAGTGGCATATATACACAATGGAATATTACTCAGCAATAAAAAAGAATAAAATCAAGGCATTTGCAAGTAAATGGATGGTATTGGAGAAGAAAATGCTAAGTGAATTTAGTCAATGCCAAAAAATCCAAATGCAGAATGTTTTATTTGATTTAAGGAGGCTGATTCGTAGTGGGATAGGGAGTGGGAGCATGGGAGGAATAGACAAACTCTAGAAAGGGCAGAGGTGTTGGAGGGGAAGGCAGGGGGCTTGGGGTAATTAATGAGGTTGGAAAGTGATGTTCATTACTATCCAAAGTACAAGTATGAAGACACAAATTGGAATGAATATACTGTGTATTCAATGAGAGATATGAAAAATTGTGCTCTATGTATGTAATAAGAATTGTAATTCATTCTGCTGTCATATATAAATAAAAATTTTATATAAAAAGAAATTAAATCCTTTTTAAAAATCCCAATAAAGAATAGAATTCTCTGTTTTTATCAGTTGAACTCTGTGCCCTCTCAGTATAGACTGACTGGTTGAAAAGTTTATGTCTACCAGCCACCCTAACCAAGTGAGAACCAATCCATAACTCTGTATCAACTGCACTATTATTCTGCATAGACATCCCTAATCATTTTTCTGTCATTAGAATCCTCACATAGAGATAGTTCACACAAGTTTCATCCCCCCACCATTTAATCTATCACACATCACAACACATCCCATTGTGAGCAGCCTGGGAAACCTGTCAGCCTCATGTCTGACTTACACTGGGCTGTGATAACTATAAATGGATTTACAGGATGTATTCCAAATTCTCTAGACTTGCATAATTGGATAAAATATTATTTTTGATGCTTTTTAATTACACAAAGAAAATATTGAGTATGGACGTATCAACAGTTCAAAGATGGTTTAAATAAAGTATGCTACAGAAATCAGAACTTTGGTGAATGCATCAGAGTAGAGTAAAAGGCCATCTTCTTCATAGAACTGCATGTTGGTTTTACCTCAGCCTGTGAAACCTTTTATATTTGATTTTCCAAGGACAAAGAATTTCAACTTTGAACTATTTACTATAGTCATTCACAAGAGATCCTATAAGTAGAAATCATTTCAGAGCAATTGATACATTTTGTTGAGGCTAAAAAAGGTATAAATGGTATCTGAAATCAGGGTTAGAATAGATATTCCATAGTGGTTCAGGAGAGAAAGTGACTTACAAAGGGATTTGAGTAGCATGGAAAAACAATCTAAAGCATCTAATATGCAATATATGGTATATGAAAATACATAAATTTGTAATTATGCCTTACAAATAAGAAAGAAATAGAGAAAGCATCACAACAGTTGAGGGAACACCATCAATAAACATTTAGTCATCCTAATATCTCTAGTAATTGAAAAGAAATAATTTTGCCTTTATTCTGTAATCCTATATACTTATGTGTAACTTTTACAATTGATGAAGGAAAATATTTTAGTTTGTGTATGTTGGAGGAATGATTAAAATTATAAAATTATTGTTGGGTAATATGGAATTTTTAATTCAATCAACCAGCAAGGGATGAAACCAATAATGGAGGATCTGTGTTTTCTTCACCAAAGTCTACAGTTCTAAATCAGTGGTGTCCAATGTTGGGCATCATGAAAGATAGCCACATGAAGCACATAAAAATACTGATAGTCTTGTGTAAATTAGAGTCTGAATATAGGCCCTGACACACCTAATAAGACTCCTATAGCACAAGAAATAAAATCAAGAATCAATAAATGAGATGGATTCAAGCTAAAAAACTTCTTCTCACCAAAAGAAACATCAGTGAGGTGAATAGAGAGCCTACAGAATGGGAGCAAATTTTTGCCCCACACACATCAGATAGAGCACTAATCTCTAGAATACATAAAGAACTCAAAAATCTTAACACCAATAATAATAATAATAATAATAATAATAATAATAATAACCCAATCAAAAAATGAGCCAAGGAACTAAACAGACACATTTCAGAAGATGATATGTAATCAATCCACAAATATATGAAAAAAATATTCAACATCTCTAGCAATTAGAGAAATGCAAATAAAAACTACTCTAAGATTTAACCTCATTTCAGTCAGAATGGCAGCCATTAAGAAGACAAACAATAATACGTATTGGTGAGGTTGTGGGGGAAAAGGCACACTCATACATTACTTGTGGGACTGCAAATTTGTGTAACCAATATGGAAAGTAGTATGGAGAGTCCTTGGAAAACTTAGGATGGAACCATCATTTGACCCAGCTACCCCACTTCTGGCTTTATACCCAAACTACTTAAAAACAGTTTATTATAGTAATGCAGCCATGTCAATGTTTATAGCAGCACAATTCACAATTGCTAAATAGTGGATCCAACCTAGTTGTCCTTCAATAGATGAATGGATAAAAAAACTGTGGTTTATATACACAATGCATTAAAAGTGGATGAAATCATGGAATTTGCAGGTAAATGAGTGGCGTTGGAGAATATTATGCTAAGTGAAGTAAGCCAATGCCCAAAATCCAAATGCTAAATGTTTTCTCTTATATGAGGATGCTGATCCATAATGGCGATTGGAGGGGGAGAGATGGGAGGAATGGAGGAACTTTATATAGGAAAAAGGGAAGGGAGGAGAAGGGATGGGGCAGGGTCTAGGAAAGATGGTGGGATTAGATGGACACCATTACCCCAAGTGCATGTATGAAGACATAACTCTACTTTGTGTACAGACATGAAAAATTGTACTCTATATGTGTACTATGAATTGAAATGCATTCTGCTGTCATATATAACAAATTAGAATAAATAAATAAATTTAAAGTAATTATATTCTTCAACTTAAACATAATAATTAATATAAACTAATCCAAATAAAAAAATTAAAATTAAAGTCCTGAATATTGATTTCAAATTAATAAAAAAATAAGTAAATTTACTTATAATACACTTCTTGCAAGTAATTCTGAAAAGAGCTCACACCTCAAAGAAAAACCAAGGATTAAAGACCTACTCCATACAAATAGATAACTTCTTCAATCTTTACTTTTAAATTTATATATGGAGATACTAAAAACCATCTTATAAAACCCGTAACAAGTGTACTATTGACACAATAAAACCTTCCAGGATAAATAAAATTAATTAATATAGCCCCATTTATATTTCATCCAAATGGCTGGATTTTGAGTGTGCTCTAGTAGTTAGAGTAAACAAGTACTATGACCCATGTAAATTATGCATGAAACCTAAAACTAGGGTGATGCATTATTTGTCTACGATTATATACTTTAAACAGCCAGGTGCGGTGGTCAATTTATTTTAACTTCCATTGCAGTAATTTTTTTTTTCATAATATAACATTATTAAGTTCTTTCTTGCCTATTTCTGTATGAACAGTAAAACGTCTAGTTTTTCCTAATTCATGACATAGTGCATGGAGAACCTCAGTGAACCAAAAACAACTAAGGAGTCTTTTATTAACTACTAAATCAGTACTCAATGGAATCCAATCAATATTTTTTTTTAAGCCACAAAAGGAGAAAGTAAAAACATAATAATTGTACATCCTTGACCAAAGCCTTCTGGAGTTCATAGATGTCAAACCACAAAGAACACCAGAAACTGAAATCAATGAGTATTCAAAGAAAATTAGGTCAATGTTTGAATTAGGATGTCTAATGCATATGACAATATCTATAAGCTATTATTGTGACAAATTTTGTTATTTTAATGAAATTAATAGAAACATCAGTCTTCAGATGATTATATATGAAAACTGCCAGGCTAAGTACATGTTTTCATAATGTTGATTTTTCCCTTTTAAAACCCCACTTTTAAAAGTTAATAATTTAAGTGTTAGTAATTTAAAAGAAAAAATTGATTACATTTGAACTAATATTCAGAACAGTCCCACAAGTTCAAGTCACATAGCTACAAAGCAGTAAGATACCGGTATTTACATAAGACAGGTTCAAAGTCAGAGATCTAAGTTTCCATTACCAAATTATAAGTCCTGCTTTCAAAGGCAATCACCAGAGAAAAAAGTAAGCCAACCACAACAAAAACTTAAGAAATGACAATATTAAAAACATTAGATGAAACATTCTACATGCATGATCAGGTACGAAAATTAAAAATAATCTGGGCCAAAGCAATTTAGACAGTTGTGATTGTCTTTGGGTTTGGGATTATATTAATTGGATACATTCGTAGTTGCTAAATTCCAATAATAAACATATTATAAGAATTCTTTTTGCAGTATGACATGACAAGTTTTCAACTTCCTTATACAAAATGTTGTGATTTAAACAATATTATGTTTAGACCTATTAAAAATATTTAGAGTTATCAGAAGATATTTCACCCATTTTAAGCTTCTATGTAAATTTCTACTGTTCTGAATTTTCTTTTTGAGGAATTACAACATAATTTTAATTCACCTTTATGAACTGATGACATTACAACATGTATTGCTGGTATGGGTTTGGAAATTTCATTTTTTTGTTTCTCTATATCACCTTTAAGCCAGATAGCTCAACTTGACTTTATCATTTTATAACTTATATTTGGTTTTGTTTTGCTTTCAATGTCGCAGGGAGAAGTTCACTGTCTGTAAATATCAACACAACCAGTTGCTCAGCCTGCCTTTTCATAGGTCATTATTGAATATGACTTTGCAGAACAGAGCAAGACCCAGCAATCTCAGTTTACAGAGTTTGTTGCTGTTGTTTTTTGATTCCTTCTTTTGTTTTCTTTGGTAAATAATTTATTTGTGCCTAACAATTCGTCTACTGGGAATGCCTTTATTTTAACTCTGTAATCTTTTATGAATATTTTATGATTTTAGTATATCTAAACCTGAAAAAAATAGTTGTGAAACCTCTGACGTCCTATGTATAAACACTCTTATTAAATTTGTGTGTGTGTGTGTGTGTGTGTACAGTATTGAAGACTAAAGCTGGGGAACTGTATCACTGAGCTACATCCTCAATCCTTTTTAGTTTTGACACAGGGTATCCTGAAATTGCTCCCACTGGCCTCAATTTGCATTCACCTTGTGTCATGGTTGAGATGTAGTGTCCCCCCAAATTTCGCATGTGAGACAATGCAAGAAAGTTCAGTGGAGAAATGAATGGGTTGTAAGAGTACTAACCAAATCAGTAAATTAATCCCTTGATAGGGATTAACTGAGTGGTAACTAAAGTAGTAGGGTGTGGCCAGAGGAGGAAGGAATAGGAGTGTATCTGTGGGGTATATATTTGTATTTGGAGAGTGGAGTTTCTCTCTCTGCTTCTTGACCACCCTGTGAGCTGTTTCCCTCTGCCACACTCTTCCACCATGATGTTCAGCCTGACCTTATGTCTTGAGGAATGGAGCAAGTTTTCTATGGAGTAAGACCTCTGAAACCATGAGCTCTCAAACAATTCCCCCTTCTACAATTCTTCTGGTCAGAGCTTTTAGTCAGAGCAGTGAAAAAGCTGACCAAATCACCTTGCCTCAGGCTCCTGAGCTGCTGGAGCTGTAGGCATAAGCCACCATACCTGACTGAATAGTTTGTCATATAAGTGAATTTTCAATTTTTTAATATGGTTTAACATGTCTTTATTATTTTTTATTTTTATTTTTAGTTGTAGATGAATTCAATAGCATTATTTAATTTACTTATTTATATGTGGTGCTGAGGATTGAACACAGCGCCTCACATGTGCTAAGCAAGCACTCTATCACTGAACTACAGACCAGCCCTTTAACATGGCTTTAAAACTTCAATGGGAATAAGAGCTGTACTCATACCCACTGAAATTACTAGTTATAGCTACTTATACATTGATTAAAACAACTCAGCCACTTAGTACAATAAAGATCTTCATTATGGCATAAGAATGTAAAGGAATGTATCCATTCATTATTCTTATGATGAGATTCTAATTAAAATGAAGTTATCTCAAATATTTATAAAGCATGTAGATTCCAAGTATTTTGGGGGGGTGGGGTACTGGGGGTTGAACTCAGGTACACTAAACCACTAAGCCACATCCCTAGCCCTATTTTGTATTTTATTTAAAGACAGAGTCTCATTGAGTTGCTTAGTGCCTAGCTTTTGATGAGACTGGCTTTGAACTTTTGATCCGCTTGCTTCAGCCTCCATAGCCACTGGGATTACTGACATGCACCACTGCGCCCATCTAAGTATTTTTAAAATTTTAATTAAAAGATTTTTGTAGTACTGGAGATTGATCCTAGGGCCACACAAATGCTAGGCAAGCACTCTACCAGTGAGCAACATGCCAGCCCTTTTTAAACCGTTTTATTTTGAGACAGGGTCTCCCAAGCTTTCTCAGGCTTGCTTCAAATGTGAGATACTCCTGAATCACCCTCCCAAGTATCTGGGATGGTTATACCACACCCCTCTAAAGGTACCAAATAATTTTGACATGTGAAAAAATCTGAAGAATAATGAGGCTGGATAACAGATATCAAATCATTTAGAAGAAATAAGTTCTAACACTTCACAGCAGAGTGAAATAACTATAGTTCACGTTAACCTACCATATGTTTTGTGAAGATCAGAAAGAGAGGAGCTCAAAGAATAAAAAAAAAATATAAAGAGAGGCTGTGCTAAGTACTGTAATTTAATCAGTGTGTTATCAATCAGCATGGGGTTCATTTGCTCAATTCAGAATTGAAATCATGAAATGGGAAAGTACAGATCTTTTTTTTTTTTTATGTTGCTGCTCATTTTGATGTGTCCAGCTCCCAGCTCTTAGTGTTTCCATCTCTTACAAGATATCTATGGCTCAACTTGAGATGAAAATCATGGAAAGAAAGGCAAGGAATACCATCCAGACATGGTTTTGTTGGGGCTTGTGATCCAACACAAGGGAGACAGGGGAGACAGTGCACAGAATAGTGTCTCAGGAATGCTTGGTGAGGACATGAGTTACAAAGCTAGTATAAACAGAAAGGGTGGGTTCACACAGGTGCACAACTGGCAGTTACATAGGATGGCAGGGTTTTTGAAAAGGTTATGTCATTTCTTTGCTGTTGCCACCAGGGTTTGCGATTGATGCAGTGATCCATGCATTCATGTTGGGTTCATCTGTACTTCATTTGTAAAAGATGATAATGGTGCTCACTACCACCAAACCAGAAAGGTCATACAATAGTCAAATCCAGGCCTATTGTGCATGTGGGGTTTCTGGAAAGTTTGGAAAGGAGCCAGGATCCACTCCTGTAGTTGGTAACATTGGTGGAAATGATCCTTCAAAAGTAGCTTGCATTTAGTGGGAAATTCTGATGGAGGTACCAGGCCCCCTTCTTGCTCTGTCTCAAGTGCCTACTCTATGTATATGTTAAAATAACACAGTGTACCTAATTGATATGCCCACTTAACACTTGTTAGTAAAAATATTAAAAAGTGATTATAAGCTGAGATCCTAAAACACATGCAATTTCTAAACAGCAAAACAAATTTTCTGAAGTTCTACTCTCCACTGTGGATATTACAGGAGGAAGTTGAGTGTAGCGAATTCTAATTGCTCTGATCTTCATGGCATTTTGCAAAAAGATACTGCTGATTTTTGACTATCTCATGTTTGTTTTCAGATAAAATATTTCCATTCAAGATAACACTCAATTCATTTTGATGTGCCAAAACCTAACACAGTGCTTAATTCATAGGAGGCAATAAAAATGTAGTGGTTAGACATTGTCATTTCTTAAAATAATCAGCTGGATTACTGGGTACTGTTTAAAAAGGAGATTCACAAAAGCTCAGAGGGTTTTGTGAGGACCCTATATTTGCATTTTTGAACAGGTGATACAGGTAAATCTATCTGTTGTCCAGGCTCCATGGACCATATTTTGAGAAATGGTATAATAAATTAGCAAGCGTCTGGTTGTAATGTAGTTTAACAAAAGGTCAATGAAAGTTAAATACATCATGCCTATGTTTTGAAAAAGACATCAGAGTTTCAAATAAAAAAAAGAAGTAAATTGAAGTTTTCTTTTTCTTTAAAGAAACAGAAGAAACCCCTGACAGAGAAAAGGGAAGGACGTCATTCAGAAGAAGCATGTTGGTTGATGTTATACTATCTCTGTCTCTTCCACCATAGTAATTGCCAATATTTTCTTTTATAGCATTTTTTTTCCTGTTAGAAGAAAGTTAGCATTAGTCACAGTCAAAGAGCAGTGGGTGCTGTCCTTGGGAGCAAGGTGTCTGACAGCATCATTGTCAGTCAAGAATGATGCCTTCACAGTTCCACAAAAAGGTCAGGTAGAGAAAAGTGACACCAACTCCAGTGGAGAATGGGAGGATGTATTCTGTCATGCTCCAGAGATCCTTGTCCCTGAGGTGACAGGTAATGAGAGAGCATCATTCACAGTGTTTTACCAAGCTCACAACAGGAATTAGCTTCATCTCCGAGAAGCACCTGAGCAGAGAGGAATTACTGAAGCATTTCATGATGAATAATATTTTAAGATGTTTCATTAAATATAGAATATGTCTTAATTTTTGTCCTCTTCTCTCAGAGAAAACTATTCTGGTGTTGTCTCTATTCTTTTGTCATAAGGTCACCCTTATGTTTTTTTATCTTCTTACGTTTTGCTAGTAAGTCATGATTCTTTAAGACCTACGGTGGCCTCTTCAAACTTGAAGTGGCAGAATTGTAGCAAGTTTCTCTTGACATCTTTTAGACAGTCTCAAAGTGTTGAAACAACTACAGTTTCTGCTAAAACATCAGAATGGCCCCAAACAATGTTGGCAAATGGAGGCAGTTTGCTTTGACCATTCCTCTGTTTTGCGACCCTGGTAGACACCTCTCTGCCTCTGACTGACTACTGGTCCCCTCTAAAGCCCAGGATTTCCTGGAACCTCCTGCACAATTTGCATCTCCTAATTTCTTCAGTTAAATTACGTAAGCATTCATTAACATCAACTGGAAGGCAGTTCTACAAAAAAATAAGATTCTGGCTACAAAAATAGAGACTCTGGCTATAAGAAATACAGTTTAGAGAGGGATGCAGATATTCAAATATATAGTAAATGGCACCTTGGTTCTCTCATAGAATTAATTGAATGGTAATTGGGTAATGTGCACTGGTGTTATATATAATGTATATATTGGTCCTGGAGATCAGTCCCAGCAACATTCAACCACTGAGCCATATCCCCAGCCATTTTCTATATTTTATTTAGAGACAGGGTCTCACTGAATTAAGTTAGGGCTTTACTACATTGCTGAGGCTGGCTTTGAACTGGAGATCCTCCTGCCTCAGCCTCTCTAGTTGCTTGGATTACAGGCATGAACCACCACTCCTGGTTGGTAATATTTTTAAAAATAAAAATGATATAAAAGCTAAGAAAAGATAAGTTTGTCAAATTAGAACAGCAAAAAAGTAGGGTGGGTTTAGTGTATGGCATTGCAGGAAGATTTTGTGACATACCAGGGTATGGAACTCCTCTCTAATGTGGTAAGACTTCATATGTTGCCCCTAATTGTAAAATGGTTAATCTCTTCATAGGAACAAAATGACATCAAGTACATCTAGAGTTATTTTATTTCAAGTTTAAGTCCTTAAAATTATTCAAAAGAGGATTTTTTCAGAATTGTTAGCTTTTAGATTTATGTTATTTACAATTATTTAGTTAGTGTCCCACATCTGAATGGATCAGTGAGAATGTGTTGCTTTGATTGACATTGGTGTTGACAATATATTTCAATCTTTTACCTGGAGGAGTGTTCACATTAGATTTTAGGTAATGAAAAGGTGTTGCTATCTATCATTCAACAAAAGGCATATATGTTAAGACTGAAAAGAATGAGTTCTCACAGGATTATAGCCCAGGACCCTAACTAAGACAATCAGGTTTCATAACAGGGAAAGACAATTTTTGAAACATGTTTCAAAGTGCAGAAAAGTCAGGAAGAGATTGACCCCTCTGCAAGGAAAAAAATAAAACAAAACAAAACAAAAACGCTTAGTGATTGGAAAAATAAAAAAGTATTTCTTGCTTACACATCATGTCCTGTGGGCACGAAAAATTCTTCAAATCAATGGTATACCATTTGACTGCTCAGATTCCAAGCTGCATGGATCTTACTGAATCTCCATTCAACATATACTTTCTTTTTTTTTTTAATTTTTTTTTATTGGTTGTTGAAAAACATTATAAAGCTCTTGACATATCATATTTCATACATTAGATTCAAGTTGGTTATGAACTCCCAATTTTACCCCAAATACAGATTGCAGAATCACATCGGTTACACATCCACATTTTTACATAATGCCCTATTAGTAACTGTTGTATTCTGCTACCTTTCCTATCCTCTACCATCCCCCCTCCCTCCCCTCCCATCTACTCTCTCTACCCCATCCACTGTAATTCATATTTCTCCTTGTTTATTTTCCCATTCCTGGACGGAATAGGACTGTCAATCAGAAGCCCAGTTTAATCACCACTAAATCATTACATCATTTCTTTCCACAATGTGTGGGGCATAATTAGTCAAATATTACACAGATATATAGAATTATTCTGTTCTAATTAAATGCCTAGAATTTTCTCATGAACACTGATCAGGACTAGTTATATGGCCTCAACCAACAGTGAGTGAATGCAGAGGGGACCAGTTTTACTCTGGACTTAGATTGAAAGGAGATGAGATATGAGTGATCATTGGAAGTTTCTACAAACTTAATAGCCATGCAAGCAAAGGAGCAGCACAGGAAAGGATGTGGGCATGTCAAATAGTATAAGGTATTCTTGTAGCTGTGTGGCTTCTGCATATTGGAATGCAAAGCGCAGAGAAGGTAGAAGAAGAGAAAAGAAAGTAATATATAAACTAGGTCATATAACAATTTGCAGCAGATGGTGCTTTCCTTTGAATTCTATCTTCTTTTTCTTTGAATTTTATTAGCAACTTGACTTTTAGCACTTTTTTTTTTTAATTCAGCTTGATGGTTGAAACAGTTGCCTAACAAGGTGTAGGGCATAAACATGTCTTAATATTTCTTCTACTGCCAATTAGCAGAAACATTAATTATGGTCAAGATGGGCAACTTTGATAAACCAGCATCCAATTGAGAGTCTATAGAAACATTAAGACATCCTGTGTTAATCATAACAGAATCACCTCAGTACTGGGTCCCATATCAGATTTCATCAAAGTCATTATCACTTCTTTAATTTTGTCATTTCATTGGCTATTGTAATTTCATTGGAATTATAATTTCCAGTGCTCTGAATCAGGTACAAGAACCAGGAACATAATTTATTTAAAAATATTTAAAAAGTGAAATATCAGAGAAAAGTACTGAAAAAGAAGATATATTTAGTTATATTTTTACCTGATGAACATTTTGTTGAAGAATTGAAATTTACTGTGAAAAAAGCTTTCTAAAGGTCCATTAATCCTAAAAGGTAGAATCTGAATAGTTAGCTTTCTAGAAAAATGGGAAAAGTTAATAGGGAACAAAATACAGGAGAGAAGTGGAGGAAGGTTTATGTGTACATTTTGCTACAAGTTAAATGATTTTGAGAAACTTTTTTGGTTGATGTACGATTTAGGATATGGACAATTATGTATGTGAGAGTGATCCAGTGATTCACAATTTTGCATCTAAGATTTTACATTTCCACATTGGAAACAGAACATATCTAATAAGTGGATTTATATAAGTGTGTATTTTGCTAAGTTTATCATGTATTGAGCACTACCATTAATTTTATCTGATATTGGTCTAAGATTACCTTATTGATATTTCTGGCTGTGGTCCGATTTGAAAGAAAATTCTGTCAAACTTCTGAATGACGCCTCTTTGCTGACTTAGTATTCATCAGTATTTTGATATGTTTTTATATCTTTCAAGAGAGTGGTTTTACAACCTGAGGGCATCCTAGGACTTCACTAAACCTAGTTCCTCCATGAAGTTATTAAAAAATACACACATTAGTAAACAAAAATAATTACAGGGAACTTATTGTTATTTGTACCTTTAAGAACATTATAAATACCTTAGTGACAGGGTTCAGGACATGCAGCCCTAAAATATAACATGTTGACCTGTGAGAACACAGCTAAAGCACAAAAGTCATTCTGATCATCTGTACCCACTTCTTCCCTGAAGTGGACCATGAAACGGAGCTGACCACCCCATAAACATGAAACCTAGAACCCTCATTCTAAAGGGTTCTTCCCTATACTTAGAAGAGAGGGATGTGCTCCTCCTGAACACAGGGAAACACTAAGAAGAATCTGAGCCAACAAGTCTTGCTAAATTTCATTAAGTTTATTGCCATCAGATTAACCCTATTGTCCTCCAACCATACTTCTAGATGGCTTCCCATAAAATCACAAAAGTTCTCCCTGTTTCTGAAGTCTCCCATGCAATATAAAACTTGCATTAAATGAACATGCATTTTTGTTGTTGTTGTTGTTGTTGTTGTTGTTGAGAGTGAGGTTATGAACTTTGACATGGATTAAGAAAAGTGTATTGCATTTCTCCCTCTATCAGTAAAGCAGAGGAACAACCCTTAAAGTCTTGTTTCTCAGTCCCTGATTTGCCATGGTTTCTCCAGAAATCCCCCACAACAAAATGCCTCCATGCAACTGTCTGACTTTCCTCTTTCTGCACCCGCCCTTATATCATGCTGCATTTGCAGAATGTCTTGGAAAAAACTGACTTCCAGCTACTCCAGGATGGCTTTTTACCTCCTGGTCTTTCTTTGTTCTTCCAGGACAGATGTGAACAGGACCTCCTGGAGGGAAAGGCAGGCAAATGCCCTCCCTGTTCTATTCTTTGAAATGCTATGATAAGGGTAATTCATCTTGACCAGTTCTGGGAGCACTGTCAGGTTTAGGTTAGTTGTGGTTATCATAAAACCATGTAGTAAACTCAGAAAAAGTCAGAAGGAAACATGTCAGCCAGTGAAAGTTTAATCCCTACCCACTTTACAACAAATGACTGACACCACTGAAGAAACTTTGTATGTTAGGACAAATACTCCATAAATAGTCATCAGTTTTACAGTTAAGATTGGCATAAGGTTACATCTCCCAAATTCTGAGAAGTCCAGGTTCAATCATCAAATTTGCCTGACCTCTGCTATTTCTTTACTATGCCAGAAATTGTGTACTGGAGTGGTCACAGTGCTGGTACTACTTCCCCTCGATTCATCCTGGAAACAGACTATAAACTAAGCATTGAATAAAATGCCATCCTCAGAATTGGAGAACCATTTAGTCTTCTTGTCAAGCACTCACTTTGGAAAGTGCAAATTCAAAGGCAGTTGAGATGTCCTCTGTGTATCTCCTTTTCCAAATCAGCTCTCATGAAGCAAGTGTGAAATTAATCACCTGTGGTCTTGTTTTCCATGTTTCTCTTTTCCATTTTGATGAATTCACAAACAACCAAAATTCAAACTTCTCTTCAATCTTATCCTTCCCTTCTTTTTAAATTAAAACCAGGAAACGATAGCAAAAATAAAAAAGTAGAATAACAATACTAAAAAGCTTCTGCACAGCAAAGGAAACACTCAACAGAGTCAAGAAATTGCCTAAAGCATCAGAGAAAATATCTGCAATGTATACAGCTGACAAGAAGTTTATATTCAGAATATAGAAATATATAAGGAACTCCCAAGCTCAACAGAAAAAGCAAAATGCAAAACAAAAACAAACAAAAAAATCACAACACAAAAACAAAAATCAAATAACCTGATTTTAAAATGGGCACTAGATCTAAAAAGACATTTCTAAAAGTAAGACATACAAAGAGCCAACAATTATATTAAAAAGAAAATTCAACATCACTACTCATCAGGGAACTATAAATCAAAACCACAGGAAATACCATCTCCACCAAGTAAGAATGGATAATATTCAAAGGATTCTTAAGTCTTCTGACTTAAGTGTTGGGGAGGATGTGCAGAAAAATGGAAACATTGCAGTTTTGGGGAATGTAAACACTACGGAAATGAGTATGGTGTTTCTCAAAAAAAATTAAAATAAAATCATATAATACAGAAATCCCACTACTGGGTATGTGTCCAAAGGAAATAAAATCAATTTGTCAAAGAGAATTATACATTCCCAAGAGATTTAGCCAATTCCCACTGGCTTATTACAATAGCCAAGAAATGAAAACATCATGAATATCCATCAATTTATGAACACACAAAGAAAATGTGGTATACATATGCAATGGAATACCATGCGTATATGAAAATGGACCAAAATTCTGTCATTTGTGATAACATGGATGAAATTAAGAGATCATATGTTAAGTGAAATTAATCAGGCACAGAAACACAATTACTGAATAATCTCACTCATATGTGAAATTTAAAAAATTGTGTTAAAAAAGTTGAAAATACTGTGGTGAGTCACCAGAAATTGTAAGAGGTGGTGGGAGGGAAAGGGAAAATTTGGTCAATTGATACTAAGTTACTATTAGATATGCACAAGAAGCTCTGAGGTATTATTGCAAAGTATGGTGTCTATAAGTAATAATTATGTCCCTTACATTTCCAAAAGCTAGAGCAAAAATTTTGAAAGTTTTCACCACCTAAAATTCATAAATGTTTATGGAGATAAATATGCTTCACCTGATTTAAATATTGTGCAATATACATATGTGTCAAACATCACATGGTATCCAATTAATATGTACATCTTGTATATTTTTTGTATCAGTTAAAATAAAATAAAATAAATGAAAACAATAACCTATAGCAAATCTTTCCATAGATTGCTCCTACAGAGATGTGACCTCTTACTCATTCATCAAGTTTTATTGTACTTTATCATAGAGATAGTATTATAAAAGCTTTTCCAAATTTGAACAGAACAGAATGTACTTTTTCTTTTACATGGTTTTAACACATAAGCAGTAGACAAATTTTACTGGGAGAAATAATTGATTCTAGAAAGTAAGTCCTTCATAGAAATGAAAAACATTATGTTATTATGTCTTTGAGTCCCTTTTCATATACTAAGATGCATGAACTTCCAAGAATTTCTAATGCTGAAATATGCTGGTAGAAAATCTTAATTAGATTTTAAACTCTTTTTCTTTGACTTTGGCATGTTACTCTGCAAATCCCTCTTGAATCGAGTGAAAGGGAGCATTACAAACCATTACTGTGAAGGCATTGATAAATGCCAAAATATTGTTCTCTTTAGCCTTCAAGGAGGGCAGATAAGCTTTGTGGTAGCTTTCAGCTAATGGCATCATTTTTCCCTTAGGCTGAAGTGTTCTTGTTCTTACAGTGTATCAGACTATACAAGGATTATTATTTTCTATTTATCTCATTACATGTGAAAAAAAATGTATTCACTGATCCATAACATTTCCAAACCTACTTAACTATAAGTCCCACTACAATATTCATATGTCTAGTAGAGTCAGTATTTGCTAAAGAATACAATAAACTTGAGGTATTTGAGCCAATTTGTTACTGTCTTTCTCATGCCAAAAAGAACATTTTAAGAAAAAAGAGATTTCCACTCTATAACTTCTCATGATCATTATTTTTTCAATCCCTAAGAGAGGAATGGTGGAATAAATCTAACCAAACTTTCTTATGTACATATATGAATATACCACAGTGAATTTCACATTTATGTATACCAATAATGCACTATTTGTTTTTTTTTAAATCACTATAAATAAATGGAAGAAAGATTAGTAGAGTAGAAGAAAGGAAATAGGGCTGGGGAGTGGAAATACTGGAAAATTAATTGGAGCAAATTATAGTAATGCTTGTACAATTATGTCAAAATGTACACCAACATTTTGTATAACTATAATGAGCTAATGAAAAAGTTCTCAACTTTTATACAAAACAATAAAAAAGCAAAATAAATTAAGATTCCTCTTTCTCTACTGCTTTTGTAATATTTTTTTCTTTATTCTCCTTGTCATGGATATACTTTCTAATGTTATACAAGAAATTCTGCTGCTACAACCTTCCATTCCATGTTGTTTCTGACAGTTGAAGAGTCAGGAAGGTCTATGCTTCCTCTGACTTGCTTGTTTTTATTAAAAAGAAAGGAAGACAGGAAGGAAGAAAGGCTCAAATATTGTTTTTAGCATTACAGGTATTTTTTTTTCAGTCTGATATTTTGAAATGATGTTTTCATAGGATTCTGGTCATAAAAATTTCTCTGTCTGGTTCCCTATTAAATATTAAGAGAAACCATAAGGTTTGAAGAAGACATGCCCTTACTCTGGATGTGAAAATTAGTATCTAAATTTTTAAAAGAGATATGAAAGGCATAAAGATTAGAGGTAAGAAGGTGATGATAACACATATATATGTATATCTGCAGTGTACATTGAAATTTCTGAGGAAATAAAGCATGACAAAGTTTAACACACGTTGGCAAACTTTAGTCAGACTCATCTTTACTCAATTAGATTTAACTTTGGGTCTCTGAATTCATCCCTGTGTATCCAATGTAGTAAAAATTATTACTAGTCAGAATTCCACACCAGGACGTCTCACCCCTCTTGACTTCTGATCAGGTTCTCTGTCCTTGGTTATCTTACAGGTGATGTGTAATGACCCTGGTCTGCATTCATCAAGAATCCTCTTATGTTAATTTAGTCAGAATTCCCCTTATCCCTATTGTTTCCTCTTCATAATATTCCATATAGTAGCCCTCATCTCCCTCCTTGGTTACTGTTTACTGTTATGGTTTTGGTCTTTTGGTGACACAATGTTCACATGTTGACAGTTTGGTCCTCAGCTAATGGGATATTAGGAGTGGGTAGAAACCTTAGCAGGTCAGGCCTACTTGGAAAAAGTAGGTCCTTGGGGGCATGCTCTTGAATGTGATATCTTATCCCCAAAGCCATCATCACTCTTTATTCTCTCTTTGCTTTCTATCATGATGTAAGCAGCTTGGCTCTACAACATATTCCCCACTATGGTGTTCTGCTTCACAACAGGCCCAGAAACAAGACAAGACAACCGAGTGAATATGGACTGAAATTTCTGAAACCTTAAGCCAAAATAAATGCCTCTGTTATTTTGTTTTTTCTTGGGTATTTTGTCATAGCAACAGAAATTTAACCCAACAATAAACTACCTTGTTTACTTGTTCTATTCAGAATTGAGTTTGATCCTACTCTAAAAAACCATGATAGTAGACTCCTTGAATAAAGTCTGCCTTACTAGTCTTTAATGTATCATTAATATTAATTCTTTAATCTTGTCTTATATATTTTAATACGTATGTGATTATTTTTATGCATATGTAAATATAAATTAATGCAAATTATGTGTTCATATAACCACAAATACAGATACATCACACATACACATGAATATATAGATATAAAATAAATATGTATGAGTGTATCAAATAGAATTGATTAAAAACTTAAATTATACTATTTGCTATACCTTCATATTGTCACTAGATATTTAAAATGCATTGGTACATTTATATGAATAATGGTATTATATAAATGTATATGTGTATACAATATATGTAAATGTGTGTATATATATATATATATATATATATATATATATATATATTCCACAATGATGCTGCATACATATAGAACATATTCTAAGTAATTGAATTCATACCAAAGTCATTTATTTTGGTCAGTTAGGATTGGACACTTAAAAAACATATTAGTTGTATTTCAACATGTTTTCTAATAAATGGAATATTATTATGGTTTAGATATGAGGTATCCCCCCAAATCTATGAACTATGGACTGAGTCCTCTGATACTGTGAGCTCCAAATAAATTTTCCTTCCTCTACATTTTTCATGTCAGATATATTGGTCACAGTGACAATAAAAAAATACTGACTAATACAGATATTAAACTTTATTTTAGCAAAATAGAAACATTCTTTAGAAGTACTAAGGTATCTGAATGATATTTTAGTGTTTTAGATATATATTATAAGCTTTCATTCAATAATATTAATCCATTAATACACCACAACCTAAGGTGTTCCTTTCTCTGACTCTTAGAATATTTTACTAATATTTTCAAATGTGAAGATACTTTAGGTGACTTGGTGAAAAGTTAATGTCAATATTTTGGCAATTTGTATCATTATGATTTTTACTTGCACTCAATACTCTTTGTCATTGTTTGTTTGCTGGTCTGAATAATTTCCTTGTGTATACCCCCAAGTACTTCATTCATCTTTTTTGCTTTTCTTGTTACTTTTCTGGCCTAGAAAACCCCAAGGCTAATTTAATTTATCTCTGCCTTCTCTGAGCCTGCTGTTGAACATGGGAGGGAAAAAAAAAAAAAAAAAACAGAGTCTCACTTTCAACCTGTGACCACTATGAACTGCCATTCTTTAGTGTATCCTGGCAATTTTACTATATTTTTGAAGTTTACTTACTGTTTTCCTCTCCTGGGTTATTCTTTCACTTCTTGTCTGTTCTCAAATCTCCAAAGCCCCTGACTTTTCACTGTTTTCTCAAACTCAGTTGCTGAAACTTAACTAGGCACATTCAACTTTGCAGTTGTGTCATCTGCCTGGGAAATTCTCCCACATGATTCATCATCGTATTTGTGTTATTATATTCAGCAAAGCTTTTCTGACCATCCATGGGGATGCTCAACCGCTGAACTCCACATCACATGTTCTAATACCAACACTCTGCTTCATTATTCAGCATTAGCTTTGTGGCACTCAAAGCTTGATTATTTTTTTCCCTTTTTTCACTCTCCTACAATATACACTCCAGGGCATGGATTATCTTATGCTCTGTACAGTTTATTGCTGAGTTGTGAACAGTGCCTAGGTGATAAAGGGCAAAGTCTAAATATATAATAAACATTGAAAAATATTACCTTGTGCTCCTGTTACCAATGTTCTATTCAGTTATTAGCTTTTTTAAAATATTTATACTTGCTCTAATAAATTTATATGGGAATTTATACTTTATGATTTTATTTGTTCTAAAATGTATTTTAATATCCTACGTCATTTATAGTCTTTGATGAGCATTTGTAATATATAATGGCATATGTTAGACTTTTATTTATACAAGGTTGGAAATAGTCTACTTATATTATTATTCTGTGATAACATTTCCAGGAAGTTTTTTTTTCTTTTTTTCAACTGTTAACAAATATTAACTATACATATTAATAGGTTCAGCATCATATCTCCATACATGGACACAGCATGCCTTGATCATATCCAACCCCCATTTTTACATCCTTGCTCTCTGCCCATACCATTCCCAATCCCCAGCAAACACTTTTCTACCCTCGGATCAGTTATTCTAGCTTCCCCATACCAGAGGAACCATGTAATATAAAATCACATTGTATTTATCCACTCATATAATCACTCCCATTTGTTTGTTATTTTTATATGTTTTCCTTTAAAATTTTGAGTACTGAAGAAATTTATTTTGGTTTATGGCATAAAATAATAAATTAAACTTTGGCTTTTCAACATTTTTTTCTCAATCCTGTTTATTAAACACTCTATTGCTTTTCATGCTTTGAAACACATTTACCATATTCTAGATTCTTCCATATTTTTGTGTCTGCCACAGACATTCCTTTTCAGTTCTTTATGACAGCCTTTATACACTTTCAGTTGTACCACAGTGTTTTCAATATTCTACATATTTAAGATTTTATTAACTTAGAATAAACATATTTTCATTGTCTTTATTTATCAAATACACTTTTACTATCTTTGGAGGATACTTCTTTCATATAAACTTTTAAATAACTAAAATCTCCCAAGCCCACTACCACAAAATCTTGGAATACTAATATTTACATTTGAAATTTCATTGATGAAAATTAACGTTTTTTCAGCATTTAATGTTCCCATTATAAATATGATATATATATATATATATATATATATATATATATATATATATATACACATAAATATAAAAATAGAGTTGAATCGATGTCATTTTAGAACTAAAATTTAAATTTTAAATAGATTTTTATAGATAAAGTGTGGGACTGCAAATCATTATCTCTAATTCTGTCCCAGCCCAAATATTCAATTGCATATTTAAATGGTTGTCAACTCTATGTACATATTTGAATCTTTGGAGATTGAAAAAAGAAAGATATGTCAAGACCTAGGTCCCCACTTAGGACATGCTTAAGTTTCTGGTGATATTGTGAATGAAAAGGCATGAATGCAATATTTTTAGAAAAACTTTAGTTTAATTTAAAGTTTATCTAGGATCAGTTGACATTAGAGTCCTGTGAATCATGATTTCTTCACCACTTCTCTACATGAATGTGTGGGTACAACTAAGCCAGATTTTGCTACAGTAATAAATAGTATCCACAGCCCTCCCAGATAAATCCTACAGGATATTATTTGTCTAACAAGGAGGTGGGCTGCAGGCTGTGGTTGATATTAGGTCATTTAGGTCATTTGCAGATATTTGGTGCCATCTTGTTTTCTAGGTTGGATGGCACAATTGCACTTCTCCATCTCTTAAAATCAGGTTTGGGCATATAAATTTCATTGGCTGAAACAAAATTAACAGAAAATCTGGAAACTTGTCAACACTTGTCCATGTTCTCTTTTTCTTTTTTCATGGTTACAAGCAATCTAATAGGTAGTAGCTGCTCCATCAATCCAGGTGCCATAAAGGATGTTAAAACATGAGGCTGAATTCATAGGGGGGTCCAAGGATAATTTTCATAAGTGAGAAGAAACCCTTTATTGAGGTAAGCCATGCAGCGTATGGGAGAGTTTTATTATCACAGCAAAATCTAACCTGATTTAAAAAGGAGATCTGTCCAGTTACTCAGGACCCAGGCTAAAAACAATAATGTTGTCTAAATGTGATTGTCAACAATACCATAAAAGCAAAAAAGAGATGGAGCGAATTGGGAATGCTTTTCAAACTCACACCTGGAAATGGCTTAGGTCACTTAATCTTGAATAGTCAAACACAACTTTACCCCATAAAATTTTGATTACTCTATTGTATGGAATGTGGAGAACCTATAAGTATTTGGTAGAGGAGCACTAATGACAATCACAAAGTCAATGCACACCCATGTGTGGGAGTATAACAAAAGATTTGTCCATATATTGGAATGTACATGATTTTTAGTTCTTGACCTAAAAAATTCAAATTTTTATTTTGATATGTCTTTATCCCAAATACCTTGTTATAAATTGGAGAAAAAAATATATTAGGTGTTCTCAATAAAATGCATGGAACTAATTCAAACATGGTTTGAATTATTTTAAAGTGTAAACATGTTATAAGAGAATGGATTATAGAAGGAATGGATTATAGAACCTGGAAGATTTATACTCAAACCCCAAATCATAAGCTGCTAGATAACAACAATAGGCCAAGTGTTAAACTCCTCTGAACTTGTGATACACCCGCCATACCTATCACCCTGAGAAGTTTTGGCAATTTTGTGGTATTGTGAATATAACACACCAAGTACATTGGCTAATCCAGTTAAGTAGTCAAGAAATAGTGTCGATTCCCAGGCTCCTACATTTCTCTGGTCCCTTGTCCTTCAAAACCTTAATAAACTTCATTTGCATAAATGAGAATATAATTGTCATCTTAGAATTAAAAGAATATTTAAGGTTTGCTGTGTTAAAAAAAAAAGGAAAAGGAAAAGAAAAACAAAGAAAATAAAGGCTAGCACAAGAGCAGTCAATTACCCTGTCAAGGAAAGGTCAGGCCACCTGACAATAAACATCCGTGTTAGATATAGGCCTTTCTCTGTCTTTTTAATTACATCAGTTTATTTACAGACAACAAAGGGGCAACAGAACATTCAGGCCAAAATGTTCCAGAAAGGAAGTTCAGATCAAATAATATTTCTTCGGGAGCCATGTGGACAGTCTGCTTTGTCAAAGCAGCAGGGTAGCTGAGAGGTTGATTCTTTTATGCCACATCCAGAGAGGAGCACATCCAGAGAGGAAAGAGGCCGCCTACTGCTGCTCAAGTACCTCCTCCCCAAATAGGTAGACAAGGACAACGGGACGGAAATTCAGAAAGCTTCTGTTCTGCCAAAACAACAACAACAAGAAAAATTGCATTACTCACCTTCACCTTGCTTTGTCCCAAGGACATTTTTTCTTGTCTCCTTAAGAATAATTACAAAATATAGATATTTAAAACTAATGTTCAACTTGAATTTTATACACTTTTCTATCTGACCTTATGTTTCTGAGGCACCTTTGAATCCACATGTTCAAAATTAGTTCTGAAGAGGGCATAAGAAAAAAATTTTTTTAAAAAGCCTTCCATAGATAAGTACTTAAGAAAGTAACAGCACTGGCATTTATCCAAATATGACATCAGGGAACAAAACAAAACAAAACAGAATCAATTTTGTAAATAACATATGACACACTGTAGGTCTTCAAAAACTCTCAGATAGTGAACAGTAAAGGTTAGTGATCAGACTAGATAACTGGCCTATTTTGATTTCC
The DNA here is from genome assembly GCF_001458135.2 of Marmota marmota marmota. Taxonomy (NCBI): domain Eukaryota; kingdom Metazoa; phylum Chordata; class Mammalia; order Rodentia; family Sciuridae; genus Marmota; species Marmota marmota. Next base: position 48,589,085 of record NW_026000174.1, on the reverse strand, counting down.
TGTCCTTAGTATCTCTAATATTACTTTTTCTAATTGTAGTCTTGCTTGAAGATATAGAGAATAGTAAATATTCTATAGTACAGGACTGAAAAGAAGAGTTAGTGTAATAGGTTGCCTGACAAAATTAGTGTTCTATATCTCCACCTGCTGGAAATGAGGGCCAGACTAAATATTACAATTTGTAATAAAGATACTAAATCAAGAATGTTCTGAGAGCATGAGGTTAGACTTTCCTTGTTTAGAGACAAATTATGGTGGAATAGTAAACCTCAATCCTAGACATAATGCAAAAACCAGTTTTATGAGTTTGGGAGAGGGAAAATAAGTGTTTAAGACAAGAAAAGCAAGTAAAACTGTTGTTCAGTATTAAAAGCAGTGTTAAGAAGCTGCCCATAAAGGTGTTTTGTGAACTTTGAAATAAAAGCATAGTGTCCAAAAAGGTGTGATAGAAGTCTTAACTCTCTTCTGCAGTATAATATTCAAATTCAGAAAGTTCTCTTATAAATTTATTTTTTAAAAAAATGAACAACTAGGATGAGGTTTCAGAGAGTAAATCCAAAAAGTGATTTGGCTCAACTTTACAATCTGCATAGCAAAGCTGATGGCATTTAAACTGAAGAAGCCATTATTATTGTTTTTTTTTTTAATTTTGATTTTTTTTTTTTGTCCTTTGCATTAATAAACTGTTAGGGTTGCCATTAGAACAGAATCTTTCCTTTGTGAAACTTTAAACTAAAGTGAGTCTTGTCAGATATATGAGAGGAATGTTTTAGATGAAGCAGTAGCTACTAACTCACATTGTTTATCAACATTCTGTGAACACTCTATATGCTGATTGATTCTAGCCCCTTATCAGCTTTTTCAGTTAGGTAATATTATTCCTGCATGACATAGATGAGGAGTCTGAGATTCAATGTGTTAAAATAAACAAGGATTAAACAAAGAAACAAAGCTACAAGCCTGTTTTGTGACTTAATCTATGATAATCGGGGTTTGAACTGAGGCCATGGGGCTAAAGAGCTAGTGATGCCTTAGGAAGAAAGCTAATGTATCTGTATGCTGACCATTAAGCTTTAGCTCAATGTGGAGTGAGTAGCCGAGAGACTTTCATAGTAAAAGGTAGACTTTCAGGGAAAATGTTCTTTTCCAAAACTCTAGGTCATGCTTTAAGGACAACATGACATGGTGCAATCCCAATGGTGAGAGTGGATCTTTTCTTTCAGATTTTGTGAAGTTGGACTGAGGACTTCAGAAGACACTATGAACACTTACTCTTCTGAGTAATTTGTAATTTTGCAATTTTAACTCATTGCGTTCTCCAAATAATCCTATGAAATAAATGTCATTACCATTTTCCTTGTTGTTAATGGCGCCTCCATTTACTATGAAGCCACAATTCTTAAAAACCTTACCTATAACAGAGGTTAAGATCTAAAATACAAAGTTATATGAGAAAGTATCCTATATTTTAGATTTTAATATATGGAAAAGTCATCTATACTAAGAGAGCTCTCTGTCTTAATAAAAGACTAGAGAACATAAAAATGTTTCTCTCTCTCTCTCTTTTTTTTTTTCTTGTCTACTGGTATTGGCATCAGATCAATATTGGCATCAGATTTGCCATTTTAAGTTGGGAGTCATTTTATCTAGAGGCTCCAAAGTTTCCATTCTGAGGCAATGCTGCTTACCTTCCCATAAGAACATGTGCCTGCTAAATGCTCAACCCCACCTCAGTTTATGACAGAACTCCTAAGCAGATGATGAAATTCCTCTTTTGGACTTCAAAGCTGCTCTTGAGTGCTCACATTCTGCTGCTATCCTCGGAGGAACAGCCTTATTGGTTTGCCTCCTGCTAGTGACAATATATCTCTTGTGTGAGATTCAGGTATATGGCATGGCCTTTGGACTTTGAGTGGACTCTGCAAGTGTACTTTCAACTAGGAAACTCAAAATTAAACCTTAAGGTAGTCTTAATATGACAGTGTATTGTATGTATTAACTTGGCTGCTCATTTTCCTTTTTCAAATAAATAAACAAAAGTCCCAAAAGGTTAAAAATTTATCCAAGGCTACACAGCTTTCAAGGGATGGATCCAGCATGCACATATCTGGTTTGAGGGCCCATGTGTTTTATTGCAATGTGGAATTACTGCTCTTGAAGTTTAGTTTTTCTAAAGTTGTGCACTGTTGAGAGCCACAGACAAGTCAAGATGGCGCCTGGCACTTTGCCAAGAGGAGTGGTTTGAGAAGTAAAGTCATCAAGCCATTAAGATGATAGATTCCTTAATGACTGACTGCTGTGTCTAGATTATATCAATCAAATTAAGCTGTGTATAATCATTAAGATGATGAGGATTCCTAATTGGTTGACTGCTGTATCTAGTTTATGTTAATTAACATAAGCTGTTTTTAATTAGTTAAGTATATATACCTCTGCTGTCCTGCAATAAAGCGGCTCTAGCTGTATCAATCTTCACAAGTTCCTTGTCACTTGCCCCCCCGGTTATTTTGCCCAGCCAGACTGTGGCAGTGCACAATGGTTCTGGAGGTAAACGGGCACAAGGGCTTCTGTTTGCTAGACAGAGTTGACAGCACTTGTGGTATGTGAGCTCTGTTATGGCTACTGTGGGCAGTGAAACTACATATATTCTAATTTTACATAAGAGGTAGTTATAATTTTGCATGTCCGTAATCTATCAACTACTTTAAAAAGTCAACCATAGATACCATATTTGCTAGTTCTCTTTGGATTTCAAGTAATAGGAAATTATTGGAGCTAAAGTAAAGATGAAAAGGGGCAAATTATTTCAGTGAACTATATACATACTTACCAATTGCCCAGACCATTACAAAGAAAGAATCCCCAGAAGGAACTGGAATGCAACTTAACAATACTTTTGAAATTGTCAGTCCCCAGGATATATTCTTTGCTGGGTTCCCATCACAATTTTCTGGTGAAAACTAATAATTTCTTTAACCCTCAAATTTTTAGGTAGTATTTCCTGAAATCAAGGATTTATCTATTTTTTTAACAACCAAAGCACATTTATGAAAATCAGGAAATTAAGCATTGGTTACATAGTATAATCTAATTCATACTCTATATTTCAGTTTATCTATGTCTCCATAATCCCTTCAGAATTTTTTAAAATTTAATTGTGTGTGGTATGTTTGTATGTGTATTATACATTTATGGATATAGTGTTTTTTATTTACCTGTTCACTTCTTTATTTTTAGTCTATAATCAAATCAACTCTTTTTTTTTTTTTTTTTTTTTGTACCAGGGATTGAATGTAGGGGAGCTTAAACATTGAGCTAAACCCTTTTTGATTTTTTTTTATTTTGAGACAGGGTCTTGCTAAATTGCTTTGACCCTTGTGAAGTTGCTGAAACTGGCTTTGAACTTGTAATCTTCCTGCCTCAGACTTCCAAGCTGCTGTGATTATAGGCATATGCTATCACACCTGACCAATCAACTTTTGCTTATTTACTAAGTTTATCTTTAAGGATCAGCCTTTCAATATGCAGCTAAATTTTAATGTGAGTCATTCTAAACTCATTGAATTGAAAGTGTTAGAACTGACAGGAGGTCTTACAAAATTTACTAAGTCAACATTTAAAGTCATGTAATAAGGGGAAAAAAATCTTAGCAAAACGAACCTATTTTACTGACTGTGAACTAAATATTGTTAGATAGTAGAGTCTCTAGAATGAAGAAAGCTGCAGGTTATTTTGTGACACTGATATTTGAGATGCTATTCAGCACCACACAATACCTTGACAATAAAATCAAGGCAAAAGAGTAGGCAGGGAATGAGGAGTGAGTACCTAAGGCAAGAGAGAGCATGGGAAGAGTAAGACATCATTATAAACATGAGACACAGAAAGAGCATCCAAATATCACCCACTTAAATTCTTTCCCTGAGGGCTACTTCTTCCTTTCTTCTTTCTTTCACTCTTTAAAAGAATTTATCTACTCTATACTAAGTGCGCAGCAGAGATAAATATGCAGACTTCAGAACAATATTTTGCATATTGTAGGAAGGAACAGTGGAAAAAGACCACAAGCAATCTTGTAATGCAGGAATGCAAGTTATGCACAAAACATTGCTCTTTCTAAGCTGAAACTCAGGGAATAACAGGAAGATTTCAACAAACATGGTGTGTGTAGCATCCTACTGTGACTATAGACATAGCCCTTGCTTAGGCTTTAATAGATTTTTTTTGAAGTATTGTTTTCCATTCATAATGACCAACAGATATGAATTTATATATTTCATGACTTGCAATTATCTGATTAATTCCCCTGAAAGGCACTTTAATTGTTGTTCCTTTTTACAGTAGGTAAACTTTTGTGTTATCAGTGTGCCTAATCAGTACCAACTGCCCTTTCTCTAACTTGTCACCATAAATGTCTCTATGTTAAACCAAAATTCTTCAATGCCAGCTTGACATCTGTATGATATATCCAACAGCTAATATTCATGCTGGCTAATGTTAGTGAAACCAGTCTTGAAAATCAGAATTGTGTCTCCTTCCCCTGGTGTTGAAAATTAAAAACATGATAATCCCTGATGCAAGAAAAAAAATTCTTTATTCAAGGGATAGAACAGAGATGGAGATAAAGAGATAGAAAGAGAGAGGGAAGGGGAGAGACTCCTCCAGAGAGGAGGGGTTCCAGATCTGGTGCTGGAGGAAGTGGGGATGTCTTACCAATTTTATAGATTTTGGGTTTCTTTCTTCTCTAGTCACTACCTTCCATACTGCCAAAAAATGGTGACCAAAAGTCTGGAAAGGAGCTACCCAGGGGTACTAATTAACAACTCCTTGCTGGGAGGAACAATTCCCTGGAAGCCAGGTAAACTTGGCAACAGGTTTCAAGGAGGAGGAAGTATTCTGGAGGTATTAGCATTTTATTTCCTTTTGAATCAGCCCAAATCTTTCTGACCCAATCCTTCTTCACCTACTCTATCTGTCCTCTGCTCTGGTCTTATTACCATCGGTGATGTCTGTTAACTATATTTATCTGAGATATATAATACATGAACATTTCACTTACCTAATGGTGAAAACCCAGGGAACACAATTCACCTGCAATTTAGCTATAAATTGCAAGAAAACAAATGATTCAGATTTTGTAAGCGAAATCTTGGATTCATTTTGAAACCCTTTTCAACAAGTAAAGGGGTTCTGGAGTTTGGAAAGATCATGCAGGTAGTGTTCATTCTCTTTGATAGATAACGGGATTCTTTGATGTGTGTTAGATGTGAACAGAGCAATAAGTCAAACTTGGGGTATAGGAAATGGATTTGCACAACTAGGAAAGGGAATTTAAAGAGGCATTATCACAACCAAGAAATAGGGTTAGAAAGACCAGGATCAAGTTACCAGGCTGAAACACAAGATAAAATTTGATCTGACCAAGAAATATCATGTAATTTTAGGGTAAAAGAGAGAATTGATCTCATGACACGTTAATGAATAATTAAAAAAAAAGACATCTTTTCACATGTATTCTCTGTAAGACCAGGTTTGGAAGCTACAGGTCTGTGCATACTGATATCTACAGATGTTGGTTGGTACAGGAGCTATGTCTTATTTTTCTGTGCATTTAAGTAACCAGGCCAATACTTACTGCATAGTAGATGGTCAACAAAATTGCACAGAATAAATACTAAGAAAGTGATAAAAGAAGTAACAATTGCCTTTAAGTTGCTGGTCACCTTCAGAAAAAAAAATAGACAAAAAGGCAATAAGTTTGAAGTATACCTCCAAATAATAATAACCACTCAAATAAGTCTAAAAAAATGAAACAAGATAGTCAGTAGCTAAAGAAATCATCCCCATAGCATAATCAAGTCAAGATGATGGTGATGCATTACATAAATTATAGCTTTTAATAAAATTAAAATATTATTTTTTTAAAGATAACATTTTAATTAGCACTTAAGAAATTGGGGCTTTTGGAATGAGGTTACATGCCTGTGGTCACCATGCCGCAAAGTGGTTGATCCAGAGGTTTTAATTCAGATCTGTCTGGCTCTATAACTCTGGTCAGAGTTTACTAATCTGAAATTCCATTCAAACATGGGGAGGGCCATTTGACATATGTAGACTCTGGATCTCACTGGGAATTATTGTGATTCCTGCTGCTAAATGATGATTCTGTATAATATATGAATGCTGTGCTATCAAAGAGCTCTGTTCCAGAAGAAGTGAGCTCCTCATTAGCAACCTGGGAAGCAAGCTGGATGTAGCATAACTCAAAAGCAAAATAGAATCTTGCATGGTTAAGCTTTCATTTGAACAAGGCAGGAGAGTAGAAGATTTATCAAGCACAGAAGCACTACCTCAGAGGTCTAAATGTGTATAGAGACATAAAATGTATAAATGTACAAAATTTATAAATCTTTTTAGTTTTTGGTACTGGGGATTGAACTCAGGGGCACTCAATCACTGAGCCACATCCCCAGTCCTATTTTGTATTTTATTTAAAGACAGAGTCTCACTAGGTTGCTAAGTGCCTCTCCCTTCCTGAGGCTGGCTTTTAATTCGGGATCCTCTTGTGTCCCTACTTACTGAGATTACAGATGTAGGTGACCACGTTGGGCCTCAAAATGTATGAATCTTAATGAAATGTTTTCTTTCAAAATTTTGTTTATAGATGAGCTGGTTAGTGATAAGGGGTTTTCCAGGTTTTATTCACACAACAATGATAATGCAAAAAACTGAAGGTAGTTACAATAAGAAAACTCTGCAGGTGGCCACCAATGATACCTGTCATGTCCTATTGGTGTGTGGGCTAGACCTAGTAACTTGTTTCTACAAATAAAATATCTTAGTGGTGTTGGTATATAACATCCATGATAAAGTTACAAAGAACTGTAACTTCTTAGTCGACGGCAAATTCTTCTTTCATTGACATTTTGAGCAAGCTGCCATGAACACGAGGTCCACATGTCAAGGAACTGAGGATATTCTACAGTCAGTATCCTGTAAAAACTGAGGCCTTCTGTCCAATAGTACTTGAGGAAAACAATTCTGTCAATTTCCACCCTTGTGAGCTTAAAATTCTATGCTTCTTGGGCTGAGCTTTTAGATGCAACTCTAGACTGAAGGCTGACACGATTTTTATAATCTTTTAAAAGATTATAAGTTAGAAAATCCAAGTAAGCTATGCCTAGATTCCTGATTTAAAGAAATATGGAGATGACCTGTATTAAGCCAATAAATTTGGGAAAGTTTGCTAAGCTGCAGTGGAAGACTACAGAAGAATTGACATATAATGGAGGTATATGACATATACCTATAATTAATTGTCTTACTCTACATAGATTACAGGTCATATCCAATATCTACCACCTCACAGGTTGACATGAAGTCAACAGCTATGGTAAACCACATTAGACTATTTTCTGCATGTGATTTAAAAACTTCCTTTGTCTTATCTCCATTTTGCAGTTCATCCTTAAGAAAGTACAGACAGACTTTGAAAAGAGAGATGAAAAAAACTCAAACGAAATGTAAAAGCATGAATTCAAAAGATGCCCTGCATTATAGTCTGTAATGGTAGAAAACACTAATTCTAGTGCTTGCGGCTCTTTCCAATGTAATTTTACCTTAAAATTGTAACTGGGGTGTATTATACAAAAAAAATTGAGTCAACTTACAGCACTCATATTGGAAGATATTCTTTTTGTAAAGTTAATTGAAAAATTACTTTTAAATAATAGACAATTATGTTAAATCTTATTGTGTTAGTGCATAATTGAGGAAGTACATAGCAAAAGATATTTTCTCTGTCATAGATAAAATGAGGTAAGTTAAATATTTGATTATATAAATATTTTCCATTTTTATTCATTTATTTATTTTGTACAAAATCAGAGTCATCTTTAAAAAAAAAACCTATTTTGAGAAAGCACATAAGAAGTCTTCTATGTTATGTGGTATCTAATCCAATTTCATATCCAAATTATCTCTTTGCAGGTTCTTTGGCCAATCTCAGTTGCTACAATAGACACTTTAACAAAAGTTTAAATATACTGTATTCTTTACTTCAGAATCAACATAGACTTAAATATGGTCATATTTATTTGATTTCTTAACAGCAATGCATTTTTATGCAGGTTCTCCACAATTACACTTTCAAAAATCCTTTGAAGTATAAGTCATTATTGATCTTAGTAATAAAAATTGGTAGGTAGAGGTATAGAGTGTAAATAGCTTTCCAAGGTTAAACAGCATAGGATAAATTCCAGACAATCTGACTCAAAACCAGACTTCTGTGCTTTATGTCATACTGTACATGATATCTACACATGGAATGATGTTAACTTTTTTTTTTAATCTATGTACTTTCTCTTCCTCTCTCTGCTTTCAACAAACTTTGTAAACATGTTTTATTGTACCCATTTTTCTGGGCTATTTCAGGCTATCTGCTCTGGTTTGTAATAATGATACATGATTTTACAAAGGGTTCCACCTCTAGCATCATTTCTGCTAAGTGTCTTTGTTATTTACATTGATATCTTTTACTATAACTATATTTAACCTATGAGCAATCCCTGGGCAAAGTTACTACCGATTAGTTTGAAGTTTCTCAAAACTGGCAAAGAATTTATAGATGAAAGACTTAGATCACACCTCTTTGCACCTACTGGAGTCCTACTTTACTCCCTCATGCTAAAGTCCAGAATATTCTATTCATTCAAGTATTTGGGCTGGAATGCCCACATGATGAAGCCTATCTGGTGACTGCTAACATCTGCTGCAGATTTTTACTTACTGTTCATATCACCCAATGCAATGGCACCTACAGGGTCACTGAGACCAGGAAATGAAATTTCATGCCTGAGTCTGTATCAAAGCATCTCTCATGCTAGCTCTGCACACTTGGGCAAGCTTCTCAACTACTCTGTCCCTCCTTTACCTATATAAAAATAATGTTATTGTCTCTACTTCATGGTGGTTTTATGAAAATTAAAAAGGAATGGATACTAGGTGATACCTAAGTGTGTGTAAAATAAAATATAAAAATTAGAAACAGATATGAAACAGAATGTGCAGTCTTGAGAGATGGGCAATTGTGATGGTTTGGTCTTCCAAAGGCCTGTGTTAAAGGCCTGGTCACCAGGCATAGGCACTATTGGGAGGGAGTAGAATTTGGGGAAGCAGGGCCTAGTGGGGGCATGTCCTTGAAGGAGCTATTGGGACCCAGCCTCATCCTTTTTCCTTTTGCTTCCTAGGAGCCATGAGCTGAGCAGCCTTGTTTCATCACATACTTCCTAGCACAATTGAAGTTCTGCCTTGTCCCAGGCCCCAAAGCAAAGAAAGCTGTCAACTATGGACCCAAACTTTGAAACTCTGAAAAAAAACAATAAATCAGTCCTTCTTTTAAATTGATTACCTTGGGAATTTTGTCACAGCTACAAAAAGCTGTCTAGCACAGTCATGTGCATTTACAATCCAATCCTCTGCTTCATGAAACCAAAAAACCTATTATTGGGTTCCTGACATATGTCCTTTGTATGTATGTCCCTTACAATAAGTTATACTTGTTTATTTAAGCTATTTCAGGTGAGTTTTTCTTCCTCTTAGAGAAGACTTGGTTGACTAGAATACTAACAATACAGATTGAGAGTATTTACATTATATTGTAGATAAAATGCTTAGCACAATATATAGAATAAAGAAAATTCTCCATAAATAAGAGCTAGTATTGCTTCTTCTAATCCAATAGGACTAATATTTACTTTTCTAACATATTGCTATAATTATGTAATTCCTCTTTCAAGAATCTCAGTGGCTTAACATTACCTGGCCAAAATCACCTACACTTAGACTTTCAACATCCTCTTTCCTATCATCAGTCTATCCCAATAAAGCTAATTATTTTATTTTCTTCAGAAAATATCAATTGTGAGTAAACCTGTGACAAAAGTTCTGTTTCTTGCCTACTCTTGATTTTCTCTAAGTAAGAAACATGCTGTCTTTGTTATCCTCCTGCCCTACCTGTTTTTCTCAAATACACAGCACAGTTTATGGAACTTTGATTTATTCAACAATCTATATCATTCTAAAACACAGGACTAAAATGTCTTGGCTAATCTACACCACATGCTATGATGCTGCTAACTTATTTTAAATCTTTGAAAGCTGAGTCACCACTGTATCAAACGTCTTACTGTGAATAGGATGAAAGCTCAGTTACAGGGTCAGTCATTTCATAAAAGAGGTGGCTCCTAGTGAATTCTGAGATAGGCTTGCTTGTCTGTCTTGTGTTTCAAGTTATCACAAGTTTTGAGACAAGCAGCACATTTAGTAAGTTCTCTTTGGTCCCTTAACCATACTCCTGAGCATAATAAGGTTGGTACAAGGAGTGCCTGGAATCAAGTGTTTGACTCTTGAGGGTATTTCAAATTCTTCAGCATCTGCTCTTTTTTAAGTGCTCACAGAACTTAATGTTATTACTAGCACTTTTACCCACTATAAGCAACAATTTTTTTATTAAATCGCTATCAAACTTGATGCAGTGACCTTTTAGATCTATGCTACATGATAATTTACTTTTTAAATACATAACTTAATGTCTTATTTAAATATTCATGGAAGTATACAAATGAATAATATCAGAATTGTTAAACCAATTCCAAGGATGCCAATAAATGAATAACAAATAGCTCTTTGATATATATATATATATATANGGACTAGATGCACAGATATATATATATATATATATATATATAACAGATGCTAAGGATCATCAAATCCTGAATAATTGAACCTATTCAATTGAAAAATTGTTTCAAAGAATGTGGGTAAGTACAAGGTCTGGCTTCTAACTTCATTTCTACCTTCTATTTCCTGGCTAAGTTATTTTACTTTTCTAATTATAAATTGAGTAATCTGTAACCTGAGATGATTATTTACTTATATTGTTAGAACCTCTTGGAAATGGAAATATAATTTCTTCTTAGGCAAAACATAACCAATCTCACTTTCATCTAAGAACCATCATGATGATTATGAATTAATTAATATAAAGTGCCCTGTGTGGTTCTTGAACAAAGGAACCACTTGAAAAGTATTATTTTTTATTTCTCTTTCTCTTTCCACTTATATCTTGTACCTTCTGAAATATTTCTCTCTTTTAAAACTAAATTCAGTGTTGCTTATTTCACTGTTATGGATATATTGCATATTCTTTTTCAAACCTAAAATTAAATTCCCAAGGAACATTTTCTTTGCTAGAAGCCTCAGATTTCTTAACTAATCTATTTTTACCACCCACTTGTATTTTTTTTAAATTTTTTTTCTGTTAAGAAACAATTAGGAACCTATAGTTAAAGGAATGTTCACAATATAAATAATGTAAGCATAGTTATCTAAGATAAACTGTATGCCTCTCAATATACCAACTAATTCCTTGCAAGTCCAGAGTGTCAGTCCTACTTTTGGGGGAAGAGAGTATATTTTCTGCAGAAATGACATTTAGCAATATCCTATTTGCCTGATGTATATTAAGAAAGCAAAGATAAGACAGTTCTGCTATTTTCACACATATCTGCTATAGCTTTCTCAGACATGGAAAAGATTAAGCATTAAGACTGCTTGCAGTTTCCAAGACTAGAAATAATAACAGACTTCTGTGACATACAGAAGAGTACCATTTGTTTTTCAGCTTTTGCAACACTATCAATATTGGATTTACATTTTTCCCTTTTCATGTCTTTATCTTTTCTACTTTTCAAATACATGTATCTACATGGAGCTACTTTGAAATATATGTGCATGTAATTGAAAGAATGTGATTAAGGTAAAATATTACTTTTAGATAAAATAAATCAAAAAGTCATCAAGACTGCACAAAACTGTATATCTTCTTCCACATTTCAGTATGTAATTTTTCTAAATATATGTTTTATGTTTAAATATTATAGAATAACTTTATCACCTGTATTGCATATCATCTGAATGGCTCTACAACTGCATAAATATTTAGCCTGGAAAAATATTTCTGATACCTCAACTTATAATTTTTGGAAAATGTTCTTAATGGACTTGATAAGCTGATGGTTAATGAAAGAACATGGTACAGGTGAATGTACAAGGGTCAATAGATTCTATATTTTAATTTATCAATTGTTTCTCTTACTCTAAAGTCAAAGAGTTTCCATTTTTAAATAAAGATATTTAAATATAAAAAGGTAGATGTGGAATAAGAAAAAAAAATGTTTTCTTTGGTTTTAAAGGAATTAAAATTCAATTTTTAACATCACCAAAGTGTCATGCTGGTCAAGTGGCTTGTTCTTCTGGATTTTACTTTCATTAACAGTAAAATAGGGAGCACCTTTGTAGTCCCAGCAGCTTGGGAGGCTGAGGCAGGAGGATCTCGAGTTCAAAGCCAGCTTCAGCAAAAGTGAGGCCCTAAGCAACTCAATGAGACCCTGTCTCTAAATTGTCATGAGCCATCCATGGGCATTATGTGTGTGTGAGCTTTGCACTTTTGAGGCTATGAGGGGACTGGTCTGGCGTTGTGCGCTGATTGGGCTGTGCAACTCAAATATGCCTTTATTTTCGCTCTACCTGTGATCCCACACAGCACCTGAGATGGGTGGGACTTGTCAATTTGCAGACCACAAGACATCACCAAGCAAGACTCCACCCTTCAGAAACCTACTCCTTGTCTTATTTGGGTGGTATATTCTATCAAATGTCTTCTCCCCAATAAATAGGGGCGTTTCAAATGTGCTCACTCTCTTGCTCTTTCCAGTACTGCCCAGCTTGGAGCTGACTGGGGTCACCAAGCCATCCTTTCCTCATTTTTAGAAACTCATGTTCATGTGCTGCATGGTTTCTTCACCATTTTCTTAGTTATTGCTGCAGCCAGCTCCTTTGAACCCAGTCATCTCATCAGCCGGGCCAGCTGACAACACTAAATAAAATACAAAATAGGGCTATGGATGTAGCTCAGTGGTTGAGTGTCCCTGAGTTCAATCCCTGATATCCTCCCCTCCAAAAAAAAGTAAAATAGAACAGTGGAATGGGAGGACAATTACTCCACATTGAGGGCCATAGCAGAATTCAGTAAGGTTATTTATATAGTTTGCATTGTCTCTTGTTCAAAACCAAGGTCTTATAATCAAAAACAAGGTCTTATAAATGCTAATGCCCTATTTGCTTTCCTAAGGGATTTTTGAAAAGACATTTTTCCTTGGTGATTTTATGCCAAGAGAATACAGGGAGTGTTTTAATCTATTGCTCTGCAATGCAAAAGAAAACACCAGTAAAAACAATGCATTCCCTTTCAAATCAGAAAATTTAAATTAATACAGAGCACCAAACTTGCATTAAAAAGAAATCTTGTAAAAATCCGTCAATGGTCCAAATACCTTTTCATAACCCATTAACAAATTCTGCAAGATCAATGTATTTTAAGAAATAAAATCCAAAATAAAATGACAACCTTTCCAGCAAACACTTTGGATTTAATTCACCATTAAACAAATTTATAGCCCTCCTATTTAATGACTGTATTTCAAAGCTTGCTAAAGCACTGTGCACAATATAATCCTCCCATGATATCTTGCTTCATATAGCATTTTTCCACTTCTTTAGGGAATATTCATGAAAGATTTTTCTCTGAATTATATATATTCTCATACAAGTATTAAGATGCTTGCACCATTGGTAGAGTTCATGAAAAGTGCCATTGCATATATATGCAGAGCCTCTGGAGTAGCAGGTAAAACTAAAAACTATCAATATATAGCACCTTAAAAATAACTGTACACAAAAAATATGCAATAATCCATTTTGAATCTGAAAAGTGTACATTTCAACTTTACTACCTTAGAATTCAGAAAGGGAGAATATAAATGCTGTCAATGTTAAAGTTGAGAAATCCAGTTACAATGAGGGAACTCAGCATTTTGGTTTCTATGGAGTGTCCTGAACAGCAGGCCGTGCTTTTCTTACAAATATAACTGCAGTTACTTCTATTTGCTTTAATTCTACCATCAAAGAAATCCATCGGCATCCTCCAATCCTGTATATTTATACTATCATTTTGGAGTTTGTATTTTGCCAGAGAAATTGTTATTGAACTTCTTTCTGAAATGTTTTCCCAGTCTTCTTTTTACATGTTTAGATCCAAATAATTTTACCATTACAAGCTTTGCTAAAATAGTAAGACTTCATGAACATATTCGAGAAAGGAAATATTCTAGAAAGGAAATAAATGTTATTCCATATTCTAGAAAGGAAACTGATACCTCACATTATGAAACTCAAAACCCATTAATTCATCTGCCTTTCTTGAGATATTTGGTAATCTTTATATTGTGTTTGAATTATCTTCCATATTTTTTATTCATTTACATTTTTAATGTTTTATTGTCAAATAATATCAGACATATGGAATACTTGCTAATATAATAGAGATAATTCCTAACTCCACTTCCCTCCAACTTCTGCCAGTGTTAGTATCTTACATGAATATCTATCTGAGACCAAAACTAAGAAGGCAACATCTGTCAATATAATTAACTGAATTTGTCTATTGTTTTCTTATAATTACATTTAAGTTGTGCTTTTTTCTTTTTGCCTGAACCACAATAAGTTCTTTCAACATATCATATCAGGAGATATATAATGTCAATGTTTCTTTACCAGTTCTGTCAGCTTTGGTTAGGTGGTATCTGCTAATTTCCTCCACAATAAAAGTACATTTTTTAAATTTGTAATTCATGCTTATCTATATGGGAGATAATATTTTGTGGTTATGCAAATATCTACTTTTCAACAAACTTTTTCTTTTGTTTCTGAGTATTTTATTTCTCTAAGAAAAACAAAAATCTGAAGTAAATGTAACAAAAATTTTGAATGGTGCTAATGCTATGGAGTCCCAGATGTTCCTATGTTATATGCTGGTTTTAATTATTTAAAATTATTCCTACTTTTTCATATTTTATTAGTATATCATAGTTGTACATAATGGTAGGATTTGTTGTATATATTCATCCATGCACATACTGTGACAATATTATTTGACCAGTATCATTCCCCATTTTTTTTTCCTTTTTCTCCCCTTCTCCTACCCTCGTCCCTTTCCTCTACTTTACTGATCTACCTTCAATTTTTATGAGACACCCTCCATCCCACACATATATTTTTCTTTTTCCTCTCTAAGTCACACATATGAGAGAAAAAAATATATGACTTTTACTTGTTTACCTTAACATAATGTTCTCAAGATTCCTCCATTTTCCTGTAGATGACATAATTTCATTCTTTCTAATGACTGATTAAAGCCCATTATGCATTATGTAGTATTTACTACATGTTCTTTATCTAGTCATCTATTTAGGGACATCTATGCTGGTTCAGTTCTTAGGAATTTTGCTGACAGAAACATGGGTATGGATACACCTCTTTAGTATGAAGACTTTAATTCTTTAGGATAAATACTGAGGATTGGTATGGCTGGGTCATATGGTGGTTCCATGCCTCATCTTTTAAGGAAACTCAAGGCTGATTTCTGTAGTAGTTATATTAATTTCTAATCCATTCAACAGTATAAAATTGTTCTTCTTCCTCCTCATCCTCTTTAGCATTTATTATTATTTGTATTTTTAAATGATATTTTTTATACTTTTACTTATTTATTTTTATATGGTGCTGAGAATCGAAACCTGTGCCTCACACATACTAGGCAAGTGCTCTACCACTAAGCTATAACCACAGCCCTTATTATTTGAATTTTTGATGACTTTCATTCTGACTGGAGTGAGATGAAATCTCTGTGTGGTTTGATTTGTATTTCCCTAATTTCTAATGATATTTAACATTTTTTCATATCTTTGTAGGTCATTTGTATTACTTCTTTTGAGAAGAGTCAGTTTAGTTAATTTGCCCATTAATTAATTGTGTTCTTTGTTTTTTGTTTCTTTGTTTTTTTGTGTTTTTTTTTTTTTGTTTTAAGATTTTTGAGCTCTTAATATATTCTGGATATTACTCCTTTGTCAGAGAGTAGCTAACAAAGATTTTCTCCCATTCTGTGGGTTCTCTTTTCACATCCTTAATTGTTTCCTTTGCTGTGCAGAAGGTTTTTAATTTGATTCCACCCCATTATTAACTCTTGGCATTTATATATTTTTAAATTCTTTTATCTAGATTCAAAATACAAAAGAAATGGATTTAATCTTACTCCTCTTTGCAACTGTATAGCACCTTGGAACCACAGGCATGGTTGATAATTGTTTAATTAATAGTTAGGCCTTGAAGGGCAGGCTTAAGAAGCTAAGGTGGTGAACAAAAAAAAAAAAAAGGTTTAGTACAGAATGGTAACCATACTGTCATGCATAATCAGAACTTTTCAATGATTCATTCACTTGAGTTGAAATTACAATATTTTCCTTCTTATGGATCCCTAGATGAACCAGAAATAATCTTAGGATATATTATAATGTCTGGCAATGACAAATTTTCTCTGTTGTTAATCTGAAGGTTTACACTATAGTACATTTGATGGTTATTCATCTATCAAGTGATCTTTGAATCTCTGATCCTTGACCTTGTACCCTGCTCAAACAACTAGCAAGGCTGACTCAATTCCTTCACAAATTTTTCATGAAAATTTATTCTTTTTTTGTGATTAAACAGTTGGTCATTATCATTTCCTTTCCTCATAATTGCTAGTTCATGCAAAGTCCTTTCTATAGTAAATCTCCAATTGGAAAAGGACAAAAGTCTCTTTTTCCCCTTCTCCAAATAAATTAACAGTCATCTCATTTAAATCTTTCAACATGCTGCTTCTATATACAAGGTTACAAGTTACTTTATCTTAAATTTCAGGTTCTTAACCAATTAGCATACTAAATAACTCAAACTGCAATCGGATTCTGAAACCAACCAGTCAGAAACCAATACAAGGATGGTCTAAGTCACAAAATATATCAAAATGAATATGTTCTAATAAACCGTGAATTCACCATGGGAATCAAATTTAAACATTTTCCAACATCTATAGATATCTCTTTCCTGACATTCATCTGATTTTTCAGGTATACTTGTCAGGTTCCTGTTTAACGGAAAGCTTGCCTGGCACACATTTCTCTCCTTAATAACTGTTAGTTCTGCATGGATGAACCTAAGTATCAAACATGATTGGAAAGAGATAGGATGAAGGTGTTGGAAAGAACTTTCTAAAAGGTTATGAGTTGTGGTTCTAAAATAAGACAGCAAGTTCACTCTTTCTCTTGCTAGTTAACCATTCCATCCAGTTAAATCTTATGCTTTTGTTCCTTAATTGCAAACCTTGCTGCCCTGCACAGAACTCTTTGTACTTTGTGTGTAATGTGAAAAAGAAACGAAAATAAGCCCTCTCCTTAGTATCAAGTATAGTTTATTGTTGTCTGCTTTTTGACATTTAAGAATGATCTCATTCTCACCAGCAATAGGTCATTGAAGCAAAATACATAATAAACCCAATCAAGATCTTTTTTTTCCTCCCTTAATACAATCTCTTTAAATACTTGTCTCTGGTGATTTGAAGCTCTTGAATAGCATCCTCTTGTGAATTTATGAAACCAATAAAATATTAGAAACAAGTTGATTTCTACTGGCCTTTTTTATAATTGAGTAATGCATTTATATTCTTTATCATTACTAACAAAAAATAAACAAAACTTATCTAGCGAGATGAAGTGTGGCCCACAAAAATATATGTCCAAGTCCTAATCCTTGATACCTGGGAATGAGATGTTACTTGGAAATATGGTCTCTGGAGATGTAATTAAGCTAAAGGTCTTAGGATGAGATCATACTGGATTTAGGGTAGGCCCTAAATCCAATAGCTGCTCTTTGGAGAAGAGTAAAATGCCAGAGATTTAAGAAACAGGAAAAAATATTAGGAAGACCATGCAAAGACAGAGGTAGAAAGTGGAGCTGTGTAGCTTCAAGATAGGGAACACTAGGGACTGCCAAGAATACTGAGAACCAGAAGACAAGGAGCATGCTTGCAGAAGGAATCAACTATGCTTGTCTTGATTTTAGAGTTTGGTCTCCCAAACTGTGAAAAAATAAATTACTGTTTTAGTTTGTTTGTTTGTTTGTTTTAAGATACCTGGTATGAACATTTTTTAGTGTGATCTAAAATATAATTATTTCTATTAAAACCATTTTTCCGGAGCTGCTCAATTTTTCATTGAAGCACATTGTGTAAGATGCACTTGGAAATTAATTTCTTTTCTTTTAAATGACTTTTAATTTGATAACAATAATTACCAAATAAATCACTTATCTCACAGTGCAGTTTCCATTGAAGTCCTTTCTGATTGTGAAGCGTTCCTGCAGATAAAGATATTTCTTACTTCCTAGCCACTATTTTTGATTTTGATTATGCATGGGAGATGATATAATTATAAAGATTAATTAGTAGTCAGCAGAATATAGTCATATGTCCTCACATTAGCAATATGTCAGTACGAAAACACAGAAGCTTTCAGAGAAATGAGATCAAAAATGTTCAGAGCTTGTTAGGTTAGACAACTCAATGAAAACATTTCATTTTGTTTGTATGCTGGTTTGCAAAAATGTAAGAGACAGTCAGATGAAGGGGATGAAGATTGATTAGGTTTGTAAAACCTCTTTAATTGCTAATTAGATAGGAGCACATCAAATTCAAATGAGAAACAATTATTTTTTTTTTTCTCCTGACCAATTAATAATGACAGGGAAGATGTTTGAAGAGGCAATAACTTTTTGTTTTTGTTTTTTTGAGGGTTTTTTTTCCCCCATAAATCTGGGTATTGGGTATCAGGTATTTCTTTGCATAGAAGTAATTTAACATCAGCAGCAATAACAATACAAGAAATAATATGTCTGCTCAGGAGAGGTATTAATACATGTACTTTGCCAGTTCTGATGGATGCGCAATTCCTTTGTACCCCAACAATCCAGACTGATGTGAACTTTACCGTTTTTTCCCCCTAAGCTGACAAATGAGAGCACAAGCTTTGAGCTGGGTGCTGAGCCACCTGGCAGACTAAAGCAAAAAGAAAACGGAGACCATAAGCTCAGCTTATGCCACACTTAAGAGTTGCATTTTTTTTTGGGGGGGGGTCTTCTTAAATGGATGTACTAAGAAAAAAAACTTCATTGCTTTACCTGAGTTTGGTCTTGCATGATTCATTTATGACCCCATGACTGGCACAAGATTGAGTGCATAATTGATGCTTACAAAACACCTTATGATAAAATGGGCTTTTCATAAGAATCCTTCTGGAGCAATCTTAAATGAATACTCAGGAAATAAAAAAAAAAAAAAAACTAAAATGATCTCATAAAAGATTAACTGAGAGTTGTTACAGGAAATTGCCAATCAGACAAGAATACTGTCAGATTTTTTCTCCAATATTTAACTTTAAGCATATCATATTTAAACAAAGTATTACTGGGATAGATATTGCTTTTTTTAACCTTATTGCTAGAATAATATATATCTATGAAAGTGTACATACACATATACACAAATTTTGATGGTGTGTACACACACACACACACATACACCCTTTCCTGTGAGCAGCTGGTAGCAGCAATAATAGATGTTTTTGTGTTCTAATGGCTAAATGTGAGGAAATTTAAGCAGTCTGTAGAGTAAATAAAATAACTGGGAGTAAGAAAAACATGAAGATAGGAAAATATCTTTTTCTGAAATTTTAAATTTTGTTTCATTTTTTAAGGTGAAATTCAATGACATTTGAAGTGCTTTATATTGAGTTAGGGGTCCTTTGTTATTTGCTGTTTGTATTCAGATAATATGAAGGTTTGTTTAATATGCTGATCAGCAAATTTGCTTTAATTAGGATTAGAGGTTCTCAATCAATGGGAGTCTGAGATTATTATCTGTTGCTCAGAGAAGGGATAGATATTATACAGAATATCTATCTGCTGAAAAATTGTTCTGTGTAAAAAACAACATCCACTCATTCTCATCTAACATGGCTATGATGAATTTCTTAAAATAGTTTTTGTTTACATAATTAAAAAAGTATTTCCTTAGCATATGAGGAAACTATGACTTGATATCTGAATTTCTATGGTGCACTGAATACTGTGCTTTATATGAAAAATATACTGAAAATAATAAATCTCATATCAGCCATTAATGGTGTTCAGAGCATCATGTACCTAATGTCTTCTTTCCTAATTCAACTCTGTCCTCTTTACTGTGTTCAGATAGATCAGAAAACTTAAAGATGAAAAAGTGGAATCATTTCTTCATTCAAAAAAATTTAAATATGTTCCATGTGGATGTGACATAATCATAAGCAACATTGCTGGAAATAAAGGGTGGTAAAGAAAGGTAGGGTTGGGGTGTTTATAGTCATTGATAAAGTTTTTTATAACATTTTTTCTAGTTCAGAGGATTATCTTCAAAATGATTCTTGTCTTGTAGTCTCCTTTCTTAATCTCAGAAGTCAAGAAGGTCTATAAATTTTCAAAGAAAATCCAACCTTGCAATTAAAAAAATATGAAAAATGACCTCAGGTGATTTATTTAACTACATATCAGAAGAGGGTGGTCTTTATTTTAATGCAGTGCTACATGATTATGTCCAGTTGCTGAAAAAGAAGTAACTATCAATACAATAATATGAACCTATTCTATAAATTATGAACTGATCAAAATTTGAAGACACTCTGAGGATGTTCTATAGATTTCACCTTAGTTCATGAACAAGAAATGTAGATCAAACTGGGTTTTGAACTAACATGGTAAAGAGCAGAAAATTTTAACTACTATTTAAAAAAAGATAAGATCCAGGCACAAGAAAAAAATTATCTTATTTTTTAACCAGTGGCATAATGAGAAGGATTGTGAATCAATATGAGAAACACATCATACATATTGTTTATTTTCTTTTTTTTTTATTGTTGCATTATTATCCATGTCTATCTATGAATTGAAAGCCACTATTTGCTTATGTCCTGTTATTTGGGAAAATGATTGGGCTCAGCTGGGAAGCTTTTCTGCTCCATATATTTCCTGAAACATGGTCAAGCAGCTGTGAATGTCAGAGAATCAGATCAACCAACAATTGACCTGGGATGTCCAAAATGGCCGACTTACATGTTAGTCAGCGTTTGGTACTGGCTGTTGGCTGGGAATGAGAACAAGTGATTTTTCCAGTAGCCCCCCTCTGTGGCTTGTATTTCCCTCTCTGAGACTGCTCTTTCAAAGAGCAGAAAGTAGACAATGACAATGATCTTACAGCCTGATTTTCTAGAATATCACTTTTGCAACATGCTTTTTGTTGGAGCCTGTACACAGGCTGGACCAGAATCAAGATTAGGGGAGGTCCCACTTATTGATGTGAAGGGTGATGTGAGCATAAAGGCAGGGAAATAATTTGGAGGTACTGAAGAATAGTTATGATGGAAACTAATGTTTATTTATATTTAAATTCACAGTTTAATAATCTGGACACATTCCATTTCATACTATGCTTTTGTATTTTCTAAATTTGTAAAATTTTTTAATTTTAATTTTTATTAGAAAATCTGAAATTAAAATAATTCTATTGATTTTTTAAGATAGTTTCCTAACATGAGTCAGTTAATAAGTGTGGTAATGTCAACAAGAATAGACAAAATACTTACAGAATGGTATGACATATAGTTATTCATGGCAATGTATAAAACCCATGGTCTTTTTCATGGAAAACATCAAAAGAGAGCTGGCTTCAGATCTAAATAATCATTGTTAAGTTGCTTGATGTCTTAAAATCTAAGTTTTCTCATTTCTTAAGCAAGGATAATAATATTCTTGTGTATATTTCCTATTTGTCATTGTGTTAGTCAGCTTTCTATCACAGGGACCAAAATACCTCAGCAGAACAACTCAGAGAAGGAAAAGCTTATTTCGGAACCATTTCAGAGGTCTCTGTTTATGGGGGGTTGACTCCATTGTTCTGAGGTGAAGCAGAACATCCTGTTGGAAGGGCATGATGGAGGAGAGCTACTCATCTCATTACAGTTAGACAATGGAGAGAGAAAGCCAGAGAGGGTAGGGGAGGTATGAGATAAGGACAGGATATAGTCTTCAAGAATGTGAGAGAATCAGGTCAACCAACAATTGACCTGGGATGTGCAAAATGGCTGACTTACATGGTTAGTCAGCATTTGGTACTGGCTATTGACCTGCTTCCTCTAGCGATTCACTAACTGCTTAGAGTTCCCACCAGGTCGTCCAGTCAAATTATCATTCCATTGAATGGACTAGTCCACCAAAGAGATAACAGCTCTCATAATCCCAGTCTTTTCATCTGTACATTGCTATGTAACCATGAGCTTTGTGGGGGATGTTAAAGACCCAAGCTATAACAGCATTCTAGCATCTATCTTATAATTCTTCTCAACTAGTAGACTCAAATTTTGTTTGAGGAACTGCCCGTACTCCAACATCCTACCTTAGGACTCTATGACTCAACCAATTATGATATTTCTCTCTTCTGGCATAAATGATGAAATCGGGGCTGGACCTGTGATTCACACCAAGCCAAACAGAATAAATTTATTAGCACTTGGAATGTCAGGACAAGAAAGACATTTCTTTATATAAGCAAAGAAGCATGTAGCATGTTTTGAGTAGGGGAAGCATGAGACTTATCATTCGACTGATGATACAGAGCTCAGAGCAAATGGATAACAAAACTACATCATTAGTGATGGCCTCATGGCATTGGATCAACCTACAACTGAAGCTAGCTCTTCTGGACAGGCTATATTGAGAGCTAATAATACATCTTAATTTTCTAAATCTCTTTAAATTGAAATTTCTGATACTAGTAAAATTAAGAGTTTTAAAAATCTATGTTTTTAAGGTTGTTTCAAGGACTATATTTGATTATTCGTAGAAAACATTATCCACAGTGTATGAAATTTAATCAACATTTTTTTCACCATTTATTTACTCAGCGTTTTGAATTATGGGAATAATTTTAATCAATCAAAGAGTTTTCTTTTTTCTTAAGAACCAAATAAAAATGCATTTTCTCTTCAGTTACTAAACAAAGAAAAAGTACTAGGAGTTTGAATCTATTTGACTTTAATTTAAATACATAAGGTAGAGCTGTCTGCAATTACATGCTTACCTACAAGAGGAATATGATATAAATGAAAAACACAATAAAAATGTAATTACAGAAGCTAGATGATTTTTTTTCTTTTAAAAACGTTTATGTTGGATAAAAAGAGCTGATTTCTATTATTTTTATGATTACAGTATTCTATTTATATTTTCAGCGCTGAATTAATTTCCTTGTCTAATGCTAACCTTGCTGAGGATCCTTTTAAAATACTTAAATGAGTTGAGTACAAAAATCATCACAGTGAACACAAATACTTACATTTGAAAACTCTGGAAGGAGCTTCTTGAATAGTTTAGAGTGGTAAATACGTAACTTAAGGAATTGTACCCCATCTTCTTATTTATTAATTTGAAACAATAACAACTGTTATTTTTCATAGACTTAACAAGGATGAAATCTTTTTATAAAATATTCAAGTTGATAAATAAATAACATCACATATAAAGAGCTGTATGTTTGCATTATAAGCAAACTCTGCCAAGTTCTTGCTTAGCATCTATTTTAGATTTTATGGCCTTTAACCAACAGCAGGCATCAGACATGAATGATGAAATGAATTATATCCAAATAGGCCAATGTCCAAATGTGTGTGTGTGTGTGTGTGTGTGTGTGTGTGTGTGTATATATATATATATATATATATATATATAGAGAGAGAGAGAGAGAGAGAGGACTGCAGTTTTATAATGTGAATGAGTCATGATTAAATTTTTAAATTTATCATGTATTCTCACACATAAAACATTCACTTTGTTAATCACATGGAGAGTCCTTAAGCTGCTAGTTTGAAAAACTCAATTTCCTATATTGAATGTAGTGAATATACACTGAGTCTGTAGTCTCATCTACCTGCATACAGATATCCAGGTGTTTTTTTTTTTTTTTTTTTTTTTTTTTTTTTTTTTTTTTTTTTT
>NW_026000174.1:48540596-48561430 GCF_001458135.2 Marmota marmota marmota | reverse complement strand
TATATATATATATATATATCACTCCAAACATAAAATGAAGGTTGCAGAAGGTTACAGAAATTAAAGAGCAGAGGAAATTAAATTACAGCCAAGCAAAAACTTATACAAGATCTTTTTATCAATAGATGGTTACTCATTTTGTTTGTATTCTCAAATGTATAAAATTTAATAGGTAGGGAATAAGATGACTAGAGGAATAGGATTCTCTTATTTTGGGTTCTCTTGAGTGTACTTTGGATATTCAGTTAACACAGAAAGAGAGAAAGAGAAAGCAGTCTCCAACCTAATTAAGAATAACACATACTGTCCTTTCAGCTTGTTTCACAATATTGCATGTGTACATCAAAGCAGCTTTCTTTTTTTCCTTCCTAAAGAATTTGTATATGGGAATAAAACAAATCCAGATTCCTTTTCTGTTTTTTAGTGCAATTTCCATATTCTATATGTGACTAAAGATTAAAAATTGAGACGTTGATATCACAACATGCCTCATGCCTCATTTTCAGGTTTGGTTGTTAGTTTATTATTTATTTATTTAATTAATTTTAAACAAAAAATTTTCTGGATAAGTACATCAACCTACAGATAGCTAAGGGTACAAGATAAAGCCCATGTAGCTCTGCCTTCATAGATCTCTCCTACCAAGATGTTACTGTTTCACTTAAATTTTTGTTTCTATGATCAAACTGCAGGGCCAGAGCAGCCCAGAGGAGAGCAAATTTATCTGGGGCTCATGGTTTCAGTGGTCTTTATCCACAGACATTCAAATCCATTGCTCTGTACCCGAGGTGGGCAGCACATCCTGGGGAAAGGTTGAGGTAGAGGGAAACTGTTCCCCTCATGGGAGCAAGGAAGCATAAATAGAGGGACAGGGGAGGGACTGCATTCAAACTAGGATGCACTGATTGGGTTATAGGTTTTTTAATTTAATCATTAAACCTCTGAATATTCTTGCACTAACAGAAGATTTTGGGGGACATCTCATATCCAACCACAGCAGTCACACCTTCAAATAAAGCCATCTGTACATGCCAGACCAGACAGGCCAAAAGAGAAACCTATTTTATCATCTCGCCTCATACCTTTTATGAAAACAACATGGTCCTTTGTTTATCAGCTGAGTCAAACTGGGAGGGCTTTTGATGGTGAAGTAGAAGAAATTGGTTCCTGTCATAAATTAAGATGATGATAAAGTTTTATAACCAGTATATGTAAAAAGTGAAGACTATCAAACTATTTTTGGTTTCAAAATAGTAAAGCAGGATTCGAAAAATGTATTATAGGACATCATATAGACCTCAAAACAATATATATATCAATGAATGCCTATATGTTGAATATCCAATATACATTAGTACATTGGATATCATTTTAGCAATTATTCATTAACCACTACTGTATGACCACTACTATCAATCTTCCACAACATGAGAAACACGGAAATTCATATTTTATTAAATATAATCAAAATTTGTAAATAAATAGGTAACACATGCTTCACATTAGTCTAAATACTTATAGTCTCAAATATGTGTTACTATATTTAAATGACTTTAATAATATCATTTAATCACTTTGTCATTTTAGAGCTTTTGGTTATATCTCCACAAGAAAACAAATGCACCTGTACATAATCAACTCAAAAGACAGAATACAACTAAATAATAGAAGTATATATAATAGTTCACCTTTAACCAGTATAAATTTTAACGAGAATTGTTTAGGAAATCCCAGGGATAGATAATGACTTATATAGGGAAGGCTGAAATGAAGCACATTATTCCTACCTTGTCCTGTCTTCCTAGACCAACCCTTTCATTGCAGCAAGACATTTTTATCTAAGTCAATATACTCTAATCAGTTTGGGGAGGCTAGTTTACTTGAAAATACTGTCAAATTTTTTTGTTTAATAGACTAGCGTGAAATACTTATAATTCTTATAGTAACTCATTGAAATAATGAGTTAATATAAGTATCTACATTAATGATATTGATGTCCATGCCTCATGTGAAGGAATAGTACTCGTGCAGCCAGGTCTTTCATGCAAATCGAGAGACTCCCATCTTAAAATAACAACTTCCCACCACAATTGGATCAGGCTCAGTGACCTGTGGGTAATAAATGACTAACCACCAAACCAAACAACAGACAAATAAATCAACTGCCAATAGCATTCTTTCAATCCCCTGGGATTGATATGTTTAATTAAGGAAAACAAATTATGTTGTGTTGAATCTGTAATGATGCTGTGAATCAAGCCGTATTTAAATGATTTGTCTTGCAATATTTGTGTACTAATTATATCATTCAATTCTGAAGGAACAGGTGAGATAAAAGAAGTAGAAAGAAGATTTCATTTGTCATGTGTTGTGCTTTGAAAACATGAGCAATTAGCCATTTCTTTGAATCAAAACAGGAAGATAAAAATCATGAGGACACATTAAAAGTTGTATTTTCTGAGGCAGAGTTGTAGCTTTAGGTTTCGATTTCACATTAGATACGTAGAAAATTTTTGCAATGAAAATGTATAAAATTTCAGGCAGTATTTGATGAAGTACCCCAAACCATGTTATAAAGAAGTCCTTTTCTATCCCTCTTCTGTGATTGTTACATTATTATTATAAGTGTAATATGTGGTATGTTTAGTAACTCAGACTTTACAATTAGTTGCCAATATTTAAATTGCTGCCTTCATTTTCTTATCTCTACTTTACTTTTTTTTTCATTAGGGCACAAAATCTTTATCTGGGAACTTGACAATAAAATTTTTATAACATTACCAAGAAAAGTGAATAAATTGTAACAAATATGAAATTCTCATTTAAGTCTCTGATATAGCATAAGTCCTATAGGAAAGTAAGATATAATTTCTCAGTCGTTACCATGGTTAGAAAATGACATTGATGCTTTGAAATTTCACCTTTGTGAAATATTTTTCATCAAATAAGACTGCAATTTTCTTTTTATAGCCCTCAAGACTCCTAAAATTTTCTCTTCATTATCCCAAATGAAGTCCTTTTGACTTAATCTCATCAGACTCAATGCTAAAGAGTTAGAAGCAGTGTCAATACAAGCTGGACCAAAACATTTCTACCCCAAGTTTCAAATGTTTTATGTATGTATTAGTGTATTCCAATACGTGAATATATGAGGGCTTACCAAGTATTCTCTATATTCTGTGCTGAATGCAATATTATGTTCCACTAGCTGGTCTAATCTTTGTGAGCCTATTATTTAATAATGTATGAGAATGTGTTGGTGTATAAATATACAGTCAAAATGCATGCGTTTTAAAAGAGATGACAGATTGATTTTGTTTGATGTTTTTATATAGAGATGAGAAAGAGCAGGCTTTGAGTGGAACAGAATTGGAAAAGTTTGAAATGGAGAACATGATGCAGCATAACATTTTACAATAAGGTACAGCAAATAGACAACTAAAGTTCACAGGAAGATACTGGGAACATAAACAAGATGACAATAATAGTGTGTTTTAAAAGAAGGAGAAAACAAAGCTGAAGGAAAGATGGGCTTCACAGTCAAGCAAAAAAAAAAAAAAATACGGCTTCATCCCAGGTGAGAAGACTTAATAAGTCCTTGAGTCTTTACTGACGTGATAGAGTGAGAATTTTATAAGGACCAGTCTGGCTGAAGTGAACAGAGACTGCTGAAGATACAGTATCCAGTTGTCAACTTAAACTATATAATTTGGGATTGAAATGATAGAGCAGTGAACTGAAGTAGCAGCTGTGGAATAAATATAAACAATAAAGCATGAGCTTTCATGAGAAATTGAATTTAGAAGACGAAGGGCATATATCTAGACTGATATTTCCAGGGAGTTTAGTTTTAGATATAACAACTCATTTCATGCTCATGAAAAAAAAAAAAAAAGAGTGTGAGAGACAGACACACACACAGAGAGAGAGAGAGAGAAAAGGAGAAAAATTATTAAGGGATAATTGCCCATTTTAATTGCTGGGTTGAAAGTAAAGATTGAAAGTGGAGAAATGCAGAATTCGCTGGACAGACAGGAGTGAGGTCTGTGTGCCAGGTTCAATCTGGAGCATCTCAGTGGAGTCACCTCTCTCTTTACACATTTCAAAGCAAAAATTGGACTTGTTATCCTAGGATTTTTGAATCTCAGACCAAGAAAACTCTTTGAAAATATCTCCTTTTGTTAGGTCTCCTCTTGTTGAATACTGAAAATTATCTCTGATCAGAATTAAAATGTCTTTTCACAGAGTGATGCTGTTGATTGGAATCCATCTTATTAAACATGCGTAGCTGTGTGGCCATTACTTGCAGTCATTATTTATGGCCATTATTTGTGATTAACTTTGGTCTTTGGTACAAATCAATGGTAACTAATAAGAGTTCAACCTATTCAAAATTTATCTAGTGTATATATTTTTTGTAATTGTTTGAAAACAAACCAATACAAAATTTATGGAATCAGCAAGTTTTCTTTAACTGCAACTGGAGAGGAATCAAGTCATAATTCGTGGAGTGCCTTCCACTGGCATAAGAAGCTAGAGGCACATCTTACTGAACGCAAATGTGAAAACAGATGCTGTTCAGTGGATTTGACTGTGGACCATTTCCCCCCTTTCTTTTAACTTTTAAGATATTTAAAGATGCCAGATTGTTCTAGCCACAAGTGTCAACCATTCATTAGCTTAATGGAAAAAGGTAACAGATTATGTACATAATAGTCACCCAGGGAGAAGATATATATTTACAGCCCATAACATTTATGTAGATAGATTGTAGACATAATAATCTTCTACAGGAGGGAGAGAGACAAACAATTACCCTAATGGAAAGCAAGAGAATGTGATTAAAATTAAATACTACCTAAAGACAGATAGTTGTGGTAGGAATGACACAGGGGACAGCTATAAACTTGGCCAAGTCTTTGGGCAACAGATACCAGACACAGGTAAGATAATAGATATGTCAAGCCTCACTTGAAGAAACCATTGTAAATTTTTTTTTTTGAAAGCATCTCAACTTTGGTTTTTACTGGCATCGTGAATCTAAAATCACTTCCAAAAGTGACTCATCTCAATTCTCTCTGGGTAAGGTGTGATATCACTACCATGTTTGAAGTTTTATGTGAGAGTGAACTATTGGATGGGCAGATTACCTTGTTGAGTAATCTCTTTATATGATGAAAACCTCTTCATCATATGATGAGAGAAAAAATCATGAAAATTTAAATGATAAAAAAGAAAGGACATGCTTTGAATGGATTTGTGATAGAGTTGGGCCATGTCAAAAATGCAGTGGCCTAAAGGAACCAGAAGAAGCTGCTGGCTGAAAAAGAAAACTTGGCTGCTGCACTTGGCAAATAACTGAATTGATTAAATGAAGGAATGAGCTTGAAAGTGGACCCCGGTCTCCAAGGAGAATGAACTTCACTGATAATTTGATTTTAATCTTGTGAGGCCTTGACCATGGATCAGAGCCAAGCCCAATTGGATTTCTTACCTATAGAACTATGACTTTAAAAAAATTAAAAGTAAGTAAGTAAGTAAATAAATAAATAAATAAACACTGTTAGAACAAATTCTTGATTATATTGGGCTCAAAGACCAGAAATTATGTCATGTTTTAAATATTTATAATAAGGACTTAAATCATTTTAAATATAAAATGTGAATAGCCCTGAATGAGCTAAATGATGGTGCACCATCATCTCAGTTTAATTTTAAAGGAATATGGTTAGAAAGAGGGAATTGGCACATGTCTTTTCTTGGGTTGCTAGGGGTTTGAATGAGAATAAAGTGCTTTGAAAAAACGTCTTTGACTTATATGGTCTGACTTATCAAGGAATAATGAAATGCAATATGTAGTTAAGAGTAAATTCTATGTTTGTGTTTTCTAACAATTACTATCATGCCATTTATTAGGTATGAAATTCATTTGCACTCTTGAGAGAAAGAAGTGTATTTTCATTATGCAGTTGCTTCATGAAGACCTTGACTTTTAATAAGGAAATAAATGTATGTTTCCATATATCCTCTTTAATAAAGAAAGAAATAAAATTTTTAAAAAGTGTTTAAGTTACAAAAATTATTATGAAATAAGTACTTATTCTCATTTTTAAGACAGTGCAATATCAGGTGTACTGTGGCAGGTGGTAACATGGAGCTTTGTGAGTTGACAGTGTTTTATGAAAATAGTAATGGGTGAAGAAGGGAGAAATATAATCACTCTGCTATAATTCAACATTATAATTAAGATATTTAATATAAAATTAATGTGAAATTTCTAGGTTTGAATAACTCATTGTTGTATGCCCTTCTGCTCATTTCTTTTCTGACAGCAATGTGTTTTATGTATTTTTAAAAATCTCACTCCTGATATTTTGGCTCCTCAGTTCGAATCAAATATATCCATGTCCCAGATTCATGGGAAATAATAATAACACCTTGAATTTCATATCTGATTTTTTCATTATTCTCAATTTTTCTTCCAGTATTATAAAGTTTGTGAATCTGTTGGGGATGATTTTTTTCTAAATGCTTACACTGGGGAATATAAAATATTAACATTAGCTTTGCTTTCCTGAAGTTATAGTTGTTTATTTTGATGGTTTTAATATTAAGTGATCAACATTTTAAATCCCAATTCAAGAGTAATGAGTAGAGATCAATCAATTCACACTTATAAACGTGAATTGATCTGTACTTCTTATACAAGTGAACCATGAAAATAATTCAGCATGACTTCCAGAAAGCCAAATTGGAAAGCATTTGGAATTACTACATAGTCAGTGCCTTTGAATATAGCAAATGAGCTATATTCTGCTGACTTTCTCTACTGTATCCATTTTTCTCCAGTGAACCAGTTAGTTGCTTCCCCTAATATTTCATGAATGCAATTTTCAAAAATGTCACAAGCCCATGTTTTATATTCAAAATGCTTTTTTCTGATGCTTAATTTTGTGACCTTTTGACATTTGGTCCTATTGGGCATACCTTCCTTTTAAATCACCTCCTCCTCTGAACATTTTGTGTTCTTCCTATTTCACTCATCACTACTGGTCTATGTACCTTTGTGTTTGTTTTCTCTTCCTCCCAGCAACTACGTGATAAATCACCAAGCTCTCTCATAGGCCTAATTCCTTATTCTATTTTCTACCTGTAGGTGATCTCAACTATTAGTGATAAGTAGGTGATTCTTTATTTTACATACCAAACACAGAACTCTCAAATTGGAGTTTAGCCAACTTTTGATTTACAATCTCTTCTTGGGATGCTTGACAGCATGCCCCAAACCAAGTTTAGAGATTTTCGTCATTGTTAAGTTATCCATTAGTATGTAACAATGTACTGCAAAACCTGGTGGTTTTATGAAAAAAAAAACTGTAATTTTATGTGTGTGTGTGTGTGTATCACAGTTGTATACACACATACATACATTCATAAGGAAATGAGAGAGAGAGAGAGAGAGAGAGAGAGAGAGAGAGAGAGAGAGAGGTAAACTTCTTTAAACCAGGAATTTGGGAATGGTTTTACTAGGATATTTTATTGAGAGGTCTCTCAAGAGATTGAGTGAAGTGTTGCCCATGACTATAGTCATTTAAACTTGATGAAAGATAGAGGGTTCTTTACCAAAGTACCTGACCTGACCAACATGATTTGCCAATTGGTGCTGGCAGATCTCCAAAGGCCTCAGTTATTCACCACATGGGCTTCTTTTGAGGAATGCTTTTGAGGACTGCTCAAACATCCTTACAACATGATGGATGGCTTCCTGCAGACTGAGCAATAGGAGAGACAAGCTGGGCACTGTTGTCTCATCTGTCAATACTCCATTGGTTTCCTGGGTCAGTCATGATTTGGAGGGAGAAGGGAGCATATAAAATGTAAATAGCACATAGTGAGTATTAGGGGGACCTTTGTAGAACTGCATTCCTGCATTGAATAAGATTGTGTTGTCCTGTGCCTCTACACCCCCCAGGCCCTCAGCAATGACAGGCAGGCTAAGGATCAAATTGTCACACCTCCTTTCCCTTCACTCTTTCACATCCATTCTGTTGCTTTAGCCATGTGGGGTTTTGTTGTTGTTGTTGTTATTTATTTATTAATTTTTCTCTCAAATATGTTTTGAATCTACTCATAGAGTGATTATATTACAAACACTGAAGCCTTAATCAGTCAAGTTGCATATGTTTTCATCTTCTACAACCAGTTACTTTTGTACTACACAAATTAGAGTGTTATATGCCCTAATCCAATTTAAAGCATATCCTTGGTTTTCTTCTGCTTTTAGGCTCACAGGCCTACCATGACTTTGATATGACTTCTAAAACCCTGCTTGGTTTGGCTTCTACTTCTCAGATACAACACAGGTGACTTCACCTTTCCTCTGATTTTGCATGTATACAATACCATTCAGTGTCTTGGTGTGCACCTGAGGAATTAGCTGTCTTTCTACCTGGATATCTCATTTTGTTTTTCTCCTTAGTTAACTAACATCATCTTTCATGTTTTTCTTTCTGAAACAAAAATTTTCAACCTCTCTAAGTTAAGTCTTTTTATAATATGTGCCAAAGTAAGGCGTGCATTCATATTTCTTATAGGATTATAGTTTTACTTTTATTTTTATGCTTATTTTATTCACTTTAACCTTTTAGATATATTAGACTTACAGTCTTTTTTGTATCTTTGTCTTCATAAACTTCTACTGAAATGAAAGGCAAGAATAGAAAGATGAGAATACCGTGAGTTTTATTTTTGTTTGTGTTGTTTTGTTTTCATTATGATAAAGCGGAGTATCAACACACCAACAAATGTTTATCGAATAGAAACCCTTTGCTGCTGCTGTAGTAAATACAAACAATAATGATTCTTGAAGTCCACTTCATTTTGAAAATGTAGAAATAATCATAAAAAATGAGGATCAGAAAAAGTATGAATCATATGTGTTAACACAAAAGAATATTCTGTTATCAGGGGGAGGATCTTTTCTTCTTTAAAATCATAGTAATACAATTCTAAAATCTTAGTAGTTCATTCTTTTTTTGTTATCCTTCAGCTACATTTGTACAAGAACATGTCAATATTTCTAACTGATTTAGCCTTTTTAAGGATAACTATGAGAAAATAAATGGATAGCCTAAAATCACTTAACTAAATCACTCCCATTACTATAGGAATATTTGATCTGGTGAAAGAGTCAATTAATTCAAAGCAACAAAATAATCCTATAAAAGCATGCAAAGCAACTTTTCCACATGCCAGCAACACACCTGGCATATGGAAAACAAGCCATGTACTGAACTGTGTAAAAGACCATATAACAGGTCTCTCTCTCTCTCTCTCTCTCTCTCTCTCTCTATATATATATATATATATATATATATATATAAAATAGTATGCAACTAATTAGAATATTAAGTTAAATCATAAGGCAAAGAGTGTCTTCTCTAAATTCAATAACATTTTGAAGATTTGGATTTTTCAAGCTTCTGCCATTTTAGAAATTCACCAATGCTGGTGTTGTCATGCAAAGAAAAGTTAAAAAAAAAAAAACTGTCTTGGTGAATCAAGTGTTGACTTTTATTAAAATGTCACCAAAACTCTTCTGACAAGAAAGTTACTTAGTGATATCTGCTCCATACCTCTCAGCCCTAAGATCCTAGCAAAAAACTTTAAACACTCTGCTTGAAGCCTGCTGTTTTGTGAATCTGCACTGACAACTTCCTGACCTCTCTCTCTGGGTCAGAGACATCTCCAGCCTTGTAGGAAACCTTCTTGCCATCAATAATTGTCATGACACTTAAACTTTAGTTACTGCCTTCTTTACTCCCTGTAGAGGAGATTGGTAGACTATTCTAGGAATAAAATTCATGCATTTCTTTCAGACAATGTTAGATGTTTATTTTGTGCTTACAGAAAAAAAAAAAAAACCAAAACAGTAGTGAGTGCTAACTGCCTTGTGATTCATATATAAGAGGGCTCTTTGCCAACATAAATTTATCATAAATGCTAACAAAGCCCAGTGGAAGAGCAGGTTGGGAGTCACCAGAGAAGCAAAGGGTCAGAATGAAAGGATTGCAGATGCAATTTTACCTGAACTGGGAAAGGCTGCCTAGAAGAGAAGGGATACAAGTGTTGGAAATAGGTTGTTCTGTGGGACACAGGCTTCAAGCAATGGTACTTCGAGGCAAGAGTAATAAAATGAACAAAGTCCTGAGTTAGGAAGGTGCCAGTTACATTGGGAAAACAGTATTTGTCTCAACTAGTGACACTGGAGTATTAAATATATGGCAGTGTGGTATAGCACTGGGGTTTTAACTGATGGTCAGCTCAGACATTGTCAATAAAATCTGGAATTCATTCTGTAGGTAGTACATTCAATACTTTTTATTCATGATCCTACACTTAGTGAGTTAGGATGAGCAAGATGGAGTGGCTCATGTGGTCTTGGGACACACACAGATAAGGCTTTTGGCCAAGCCGTGTTGTGCTTAATGGGGAGGGATGACAACTAGGCCTTGTGATTCACCCATTCCAGCAGATTAGTTCAGAAATGTTCTAATTTTTATGACAGATCACATGAGGGAATGTGCCCAAACAAGCAATTTTCAAAGCTACTTAAAATTTACACAGCAGTGAATCCAAACACCAAACATTTTGTGAATATATCCATTGGTTAGCTCTAATTTCCAGAAATTTAATTATTTATTGGTACGTTTTTAAATAGATTTTTTTTGAGAAACTGTCTAAGTGAATAGCTTAAGTTTAATCACTTGCTGATCTTTACAGGAAATCAATTTACATGTAGACTAACCATACACTGAAAGCTACATTGTCCTTTTGAAAATATGGAGGAACTAGGGTAAAAAATTCCCAATTGAATTATGTCAGCAGCTATCCTAGCATTCCTGGATCTCTTCCCTGCATGGAATGACATCCCCAACTATCTTCTTTGAACTCTTTGAATTTTCAGAACTGTGTAATCACGTTATTAAATACTAGAAGGTTTATAACATTTATTGCTAAAATTAGTTCTTGTTATCCTAGACAGTATTTCTGTAAACAAAAAGGAACTTGTTTTATCTTAGATGAAGCCTGCATGTCTTTGCTAAATGCAGAATGTTAACAAAAAGGTTGACAGTAGTTTGCTCACATTTAAAGTCTATAAATGTCACTGTGAAGATGCAACTATATCAAGTATTACCCACGCTTCCTTGGTTGTGCTTTGATATTTTTCTGCTAAGATATTTTCTTTGCCTTTCTGAAGTGCTCTGAGTCTCAGGTAATTATAACCTGATTAATCAAATTTGCAGCACTTCGTTTACTTGATTTTTCCTTCACTGCTGAAATAATCCTGCCTTTTACTAATGGATGATGCTTTTGATAATGGAGGATGTTTTAATCATCATGCTTTGAAGATAAATGGTCATTCCATTTAATCAAATGTTGTTTGACAGAGTATTGTCTTGGAGGTTTGCAAAGATAGTGACTCAGAGGTGGAAGGCATGTGGTAGTCTAGAGGAAACCATATACATTTATTTAATAATGCTGTTAGCCCATGACATGATAAAGGAGAGAACACAAATAATATTTTTTGAAATATGATCTCAATATATTGCCCAAACTGGTCCATATCTCCTACTCTCAAGTGTCCTTTATATCTCAGCCTCCAGATTTTCCAGGACTATAGCTGCTCACCATACTCAATTTTAGAACTAATTTCTAATTCAATACTATAATAGTTATTAAAATGAAATACAATTGAGGAACATTTTAAATATTACATGTTGAATTTAAAAATCACATGAATTTTTTATTATTTCCTTGATTTAAATCTAAGCATGTACTAAACTAATGACCAACATTTTGGGAATTTACCTGGTTTTGTTTAAATAGTTTTGGAAAAGATAGAAACCCTGTATGTGTGTCTGTTTTGCAAACTGAAGATTTTCAAGCATACATGTATGTAATTTGCTAAGTGGATATTCCTTCAAATTTGAGAGTGGTAAAAATTTTGTTTTATTCAAAAATATTTTTTTTTCATGTTGGAAGAAAAAAAATGTTACTTTAAAAATAATTGTGGGGCTGAGTGCTGTGGCACACACTTATAATCCTAGCAGCTAGGGAGGCTGAAGCAGGAGGATCGAGGATCCAGAGTCCAAAGCCAGGCTCAGCAACTGTGAGGTGCTAAGAAAGTCAGTGAGACCCTCTCTCCAAATAAAATACAAAATTGGGCTGGGGATGTGGCTCAATTCCCTTGAGTTCTATTCTTGGTACAAAAAAAAATTGTGGGGCTTATTATTTAGCCTGGTAAAGTAAAGTTACACTTCAAACATTCCACAAAAATATCATCAACATGTACCAAAAATAGTAAGCTAGCTAAGAGAAGAAAGACAGATGTTGTATAAAAGACAAAGAATCTTAAAAGATTAGTTTCTCAGAGAACTAGTCTATTCTGATATATTATCTAGAAAAGAAATATCCAAGAATACATGCTAAACAGGGAAAGCAGAATCTCTGGCTGTAAAATAGGATTTATTTTTGTTAAAGCCATTGACCAGGAAAATACTGCTGCATGAACAGACACCTCAAAATTCAGACACTAAAAAAAAAATAATCACAGGGCCACCATCCCACCCACCATAGCTGTCCCATCACCAAGACAGGCCACTTCCAGTCACTGCCATCCCATCTCTGAAAGTGGTCACTGCCATCTTGAGACACAGCCATCAATGCTATCTTGAGGTATGGCAGTTTCCATCTTGGGACACCAACTGGGGCCTGGAGGCTGAATGTTAGGGTTTCTGAAGGTTTGGTTACACCTGAGATCTTTCTGGTGGCTGTGCTAGCAGGGCTCTCCCCAAGTCCCTGAGTCGTGAAGTGCAAAGTAACTCATGTGACTGGTAATAGCAGATCAGAAGGTAGGATGAGAGTGGGAGGGCATCTTGCTCTTGGTTCACCCAGCCATCCAGCACCCTCCAGATTCCCAGGGCCTACTCAGGCCAGAATTTGCTGGGCTCTTATCAGCCCTGTTCCTTATTCCCTTCCCAGTGAGGCATCTACCAATCCTCTGGCCCCACCAGGTCTGGCATAAGTCTGGCTCTCAACAGAGCCCTCCAGCTCTCTAATCCCCAGAATTCCAGCCCTTCTCCTTCCACCAACCTGGCCAAGCATGCACAGTTATGTGGCCAACCAGCAACTCTCTGTGCTTGTATCTGCCCTATAGAATATAGCTCTATGCAATAAGCACACATGTCCCAGTGCTCAGCCCTCAGGATGACCTGGGGGAGAAGTGTGTGTCATCTTAATAGGAGCTATTTGGTTTATTGTTTGCTTTGGGTGCTGTTAATATTAATCTCCCCCTTAAACTTGAAGTCCTGGAGACCTTCCAGAACACTATAACTCTATAGGAAAGAAACTGTACAACCTTAGATCCACAGTGCTAGATGTGAAGACACATGAATAACATGAGAAAACAAGAAAACAAGTACCGAAAATAAACTAAGGTGCTTCAATAATAGAATACATTGAAAACACAGTAGAAGAAATGTCAGAGAAAGAGTTAAGAATGTACAAACTTAAACTGTTCTGCAACAAAATGTGGACATAAGGAATGAAATCAGAGATAAATTTCAGGAGGTGAAAGATCACTACAATAATGAGATAGAGATTATGAAAAGAAACCAAGCAGAAATCCTCAAAATTGAGGAAACAATAAACTGAATTAAAAATTCAAATAAAAATATCACCAACAGGCTAGACCACTTGGAAGACAGAAAAGTAGGCAACAAATACAAAATAAATAATCTTGGAAATAGAGTTGACCCTTCAGGGAAGATGGTAAGAAACCATGAACAGAATATCCAAGAATTATGGAAAAACTTGCAAAGACCAAATTTAAAATTTGTCAGGATAGATGAAGGAACAGAGAAAGAAAACAGAGGATTGCACAATTTTTTCAATGATATTATATAGGAAAATTTCCCAAACCTAAAGGATGAAAAAAAAAATCAAATACAAGAGAATTACAGGACCCCAAATATACAAAATTACCTCAGACCCACACCTCT
Source organism: Marmota marmota marmota (assembly GCF_001458135.2). Taxonomy (NCBI): domain Eukaryota; kingdom Metazoa; phylum Chordata; class Mammalia; order Rodentia; family Sciuridae; genus Marmota; species Marmota marmota. The sequence continues at coordinate 48,547,367 of NW_026000174.1, read as the reverse complement.
ACACATTCTACTGAAAATGACTAACACAGAGAATAAAGATAAAATCTTAAAGACAGTGAGAGGAAAAAAAGCAAATTATGTATAGGGGTAAACCAATTTGGATCTTAATTAATTTCTCAGCTCAGAGCCTCAGAATTAGAAGTTCCTAGAAAAATATATTTCAAGCTCTGAAAGAAAATGGATATCAACCAAGAATTTTATATCCAGCAAAATTAAATTTCAGATTTGAAGCTGAAATGAAAACCTTTCATGAGAAAAAAAAGTAAAAAGACTTCACAATTAAAAACAAAGCCCTACAGATATTTTCAGCAAACTATTCCAAGAGGAGGAAATGAAAAAGAAAGAAAGAAAGAAAGAAAGAAAGAAAGAAAGAAAGAAAGAAAGAAAGAAAGAAAGAAAGAGTGAAGAACTACACTAAATGAAAATTTAATCAAAGAGGAAAATATTTTAAATTAAAAGCCAAAAATAAACCAAAATGAATGAGAATCTAAATCATATCTCAATAATAAAACTGAATGTTTATGGCCTAAAGTCATCAATCAAGAGACAGACTGGCAGAATGATTAAAAAAAAAAAAAAAACCAAGACCCAGCAGTATAATGTCTTCAAGAGACTCATCTCATCACAATCACATCCATAGACTGAAGGTGAAAGTATGGGAAAAAATATGTCACTCACATGGACTGCATCAACAAGCAGTGGTTTCCATCTTCATATTATATGAAGTGGACTTCAAGCCAAAGATAGTTAGAAGGAACAAAGAAGGATATTTCATACTGCTTAACTGAAACATATATCAACAAGACATAAAAATTTAAAATATATATGCCCCCAACAATGGAGCATCTACATTCATCAAACAAAACTCTTCTCAATTTCAAGAATTAAATAGACCACATCACAATAACACTGGGTGACTTTACCATACCCATCTCAATACTGAATAGATCTTCCAAACAAAAACTAAACAAATAAACTAATGAACTAAATAATACAATTAATAATTTGGACTTAATGGACGTATATAGAATTTTTCATCTGTCAATGAATGAATACACTTTCTTCTCAGAAGCACGTGAATCGTTCTATAAAATAGACTATATCTATGACACAAAGCATTCTTAGCAAATGCAAAAAAATTTAGAAATACTACCCTGCATTCTATTAGATCATAATGTAATGAATTAGAAATCAATGATAAAATAAAAAACATATGCTACACTAACACCTGGAGACAAAGTAATATGCTATTGGATAATGAATGGATAGCAGAAAATATCAGGGATGCAATAAAGACAACTAGAGGTAAATGAAAACCATGATACAAAACATCAAAATATCTGGGACACTGTGAAGGCAGTGCTAAGAGTAAAGGTTGAGCTCAATTATTAAAAAAAAAAATAGAAAGTCAATGAATGAATGACCTAACATTACATCTCAAAGCCCTAAAAGAAGAAGAACTAATTAACACCAAAACAGTAGGAAAGAGAAAATAATTAAAATCAGAGCTGAAATCAATCAAATTGAAACAAAAGAAACATTTCAAAAAAATGACAAAATGTTGTTTCTTTGAAAAAAGTAAATGAAACTGATAAACCTTTAGCTATGCCAATGAAGAGAAAGAGAGAAAACTCAAATTATTAAATCCATGATGAAAAAGTAAATATCACAATGGACACTAATGAAATGCTGAAGATGATTAGAAAATATTTTAAAAATTTATACTCCAATAAAATAGAAAATCTTGAAGACATCCTCAATTTCTAAAGACCTACCCAAACTAAATCAAAAGAACATAAACAATTTGAACAGATCCATTTCAAGCAATGAATAGAAGACATCATCAAAAGCCTACCTGTGGGAGACCAACCTCACACGTGACTGGGTTACACTCCCAGGCTGGGTGCTGAGGCACTCAGTCACAGAAATGTGGCAGAGCTTTCCCCACCCTTCTTGGGCTTGAGGGTCCCTGTCTCATGCATGGGTGTGTCTTGCTACAGACCCATGGGTGGAGCTATGCTCACCTGTTCCTTTGTAATATTGTCCTGACCGGCAGAACACATCAAGGAGTGCCCTAACCTAGGTGGGGAGGAATGAAGGGACAAGAGACACTGAAGGGCATGCTGAGGGGGGACGAGAGGTCTTTTGCATAGCCTCTTCCCCAATCCTGACACGTTTTAAGGTACCATTGTCAAAGGGTGAACTTTTAAGAATTTCATTAATTAAGTTCCAGTAAGAAAAGGTGGGAACAGGCACCTTTTCTGGGCCAAAGGATTCATAATAATCTTTTAAACAGTCTCCTGCTCTAAGCCATCTTTTATCATCAATGGTCCCTTCAAGGGGAAACCATGGACACAATTCTCCTATGTATGAAAAGAATAATTTTAAGTCCTTTTTCTTAACACGCCCCCCCCCCCCCCCGTGTCTTGAGGGCCTCCTTAAGGCCTGACAAAAATGAATCATGTGACGAAACTGCTTGTCCCATGGTGGGTCACTCACCGTGCCTCGTCCCCCTTCTCCTCCTGGACCTGTCTCTCGGTGGTGTCTGTGGAGGCAATCGCGAGCTCCCTTGGCTAAGTCTCCCTGGGGGATGGCGTTCCCCCTCAGTCAAAGGCTCGAGCACGCAACGTTGGGTGCCAAATGTCCCGACTGGCAGGACACATCAATGAGGGCCGTGAACCTAGGTGGGGAGGAATGAAGGGACAAGAGACAGGAGGGATGACAGCAAGACAGGAGTTCTGATCAAGCTGCAAATTTTTATTGTTCACACAGGGGTATTTATATGCTGGGGATGGGGAAGCTCTCTTATCGGCAGTTGCTGGATGTGGGTGGTAAAACTCCCAGCTGCAGGATGTCTGATGATCCTGATAACTTCAGGATGTTTCAGGAAGATAGGTAGCTGCAGGATGCCTCCCAGGCAGGATGTCTCCCAGGGGGCTGTTTCTTGTAAATGTCAGGCTATTCTTTGAAGGAGAATTTCCTTCTAGCCCCTGACACTTTGTAATATAACCCCTTGCCATGTTTAGGATAGAAACTTCCATGGAAGTGCCTTGAGTATGTCCCCTTCTCTTACTGTGCCCTTGGGTGTGGTCTACCCAGGTGTCAGTCAACCTGCTGACAGTGGACATCATGAAGATACTCAGCCCCCTGAACCTGACCCCTTGCCTCATTTGAATAGCTTCTCCTCAATAAAAGGGGTCAGCGGGTGCTCTCGCTCTCTCTCTCTTTCTGCGGACCCTTAAGGTCAGAGGAACCGTCACAGCGACCCCAAAGAAAAAGGTATTTGTGTCTCTTGTGTGGTTATTTTGTATAGCACAGTCAGCCCAGTTCAACTAGAGTGACCCCTGAGCCTTTTAGTCACCAGAACAGAAACCTGGCACCTACCAACCAAGAATAGCTCAGGAACAGATACTCATGGAGTTCTACACAATAATTAACACCAACATTTTTCAAAGTATTTTATCAAATAACAAAGGAGGAAAACCTTCCAAACTCATTCTATGAGGCTAGTATCACACTGATGTGAAAACAAGACAAAGACACATCAAGGAATGAAAACTTTCAGACCAATATCCCTGATGAACATAGACACCAAAATTCTCAATAAAATTCTGGCAAATTGCATAAAAAAAATTTATTAAAAAGATAGTGTACCATGATCAAGTGGGGTTCATTTCAGGGATCCAAAGATGGTTCAACATTCAGAAGTCAATAAATGTAATTCATCACGGCAATACACTTAAAGACAAGAATTACATGATCATTTCAATAGATGTGGGAAAAGCATTTAACAAAATAGAGCGCCCCTTCATATTCAAAACACAAGAAAAACTTGAGATAGTTGGAACATATCTCAACATTGTAAAAGTTCTAAACCCAAGAGCAGCATCATTCTAAATGGAGAAAAATTGAAAACTTTCCCTCTAAAAACCGGAACAAGACAATGAGGTCCTCTATCACCACATTAATGTCCTTGAAAATCTAGCCAGAGCAATTAACCAGACCAAAGAAATTAAAGGGATACAAATAAGGAAAAGAATAACTCAAAACTATCACTATATGCTGATGATGTAATTCTATATTTAGAAAATCCAAAATAATTCCACCAGAAATCTTCTAGAACTAATAAATAAATTCTGCAAAGTAGCAGAATATAAAATATAAAATATAGCACCCACAATTCAAAAAAAATTCTATATATCAGTGATAGATCAACCAAAAGAGAAATTAGGCAAACTACCCCATTCACATTAGTCTCAGAAAAGAAAAGAAAAGAAAAGAACAACATGGGAATCCAATCTAACCAAAAGGTGAAAGACCTATACAATGAAAACTACAGAACATTAAAGAAAGAAATTGGAAAAAAAAAAAAAAAACCATACAAGATGGAAAGATCTTCCATGCTCTTGGACAGGCAGAATTAATATTGTCAAAATGGCCATACTACCAATAGCAGTATATAGATTTAGTGCAAAATTCTTATTAAAATCAAAATGACATTCTTCCTATTTTTATAAAAAGCAATCATGAAATTCATTTGGAAAAATAAGAGATCTAGAATAGCCAAAGCAATATATATCAAGAAAACTGAAGCAGGAGGCATCACAATACCAAAAACTATACTACAGAGCCATAGTAACAAAAACAGCATGGTACTAGCACCAAAAATAGACATGTAGCTAATGGTACCGAATAAAAGACACAGACACAAACCCACATAAATACAGTTTTCTCCCTCTCCATAAAAGCACCAAAAACATTCATGGGAGAAAGATAGCCTCTTTAACAAATGTTGCTGGACAAACTGGAATTTCAAAATGAAACTAAATACTCTCTCTCACCCTGCACAAAACTCAACTCAACGTGGATCAAAGACTTAGGCACCAGAATAGAGACCCTGAGACTAAGAGAAGAAAAAGTAAGTCCAAATCTTTACCATGATGGCTTAGAAACTGATTCCCTTAACAAGCCACTTAAAGCATAAGAAGTAAAATCAAGAATCAATAAATGAGATTTATTCAAACTAAACAGCTACTTCTCAGTAAAGGAAACAATCACTAATGTAAAAAGAGTGCCTACAGAATGAAAGAAAATCTTTAGCACCTGCACCTCAGATAAAGCATTAACCTCTAGGATATAAAAAGAACTAAAAAATTCAATACCAAAATAAATGAATAACTCAATCCATAAATGGTCTAAGGTATTGAACAGACACTTTACAGAAGTATATATACAATTGATCAACAAATACATGAAAAAAATATTCAACATTTCTAGCAATTAGATAATGCAAATCAAAACTAAGATTCAATCTCACTTAAATCAGAATGGCAGTTATCAAGAATACAAGCAACAATAAATGTTGGTGATGATGTGGGGGAAAAGGTACACTCATACACTGTTGGTGAGACTATAAATTGGTACAAACACTCTTAAAAGCAGTATGAAGATTCCTCAGAAAACTTGGAATGGACCAGATATCCCACTCTTAGGTTTATATCTAAAGGACTTAAAATCAGCATATTATAATGATGCAGCCATAGAAATGTTTATAGTGGCTCAATTCATAATAGCCAAACTATGGAACCAAACTATATTTCTTTCAACAGATGAATGGATAATGAAAATGTGATACATATACAAGATGGAATATTTCTCAGCCTTAAAAAATAATGAAATTATGGCATTTGCAGGTAAATAGATGAAGCTGGAGAATATCATGCTAAGTGAAATAAGCTAATCCTCCCAAACCAAAGGCTGAATGTTTTCTCTGATATGTGGATACTAATTCACAATAAGGGGCGGGGAGCTAGGGAAAAATAAAAGTACTTTGGATTAGGTAGAGGGAAGTGAAGGGACGAGAGCAGGTATGGGAGGAGGAAGGATAGTAGAATGAATTGTACTTTATTACCCTATATACATGTATGATTGCATGAATGGTATTACTCTAAATCATGTACAACCAGAAGAACGAGAAGTTATACTCCATTTATGTATGATGTATCAAAACTCATTCTACTGTCATGTATAACTCATTAGAACAAATAAACAATCTAAAATAAACCAAAGTTACTCTTTTACTCCACTTTTTCACTGCTGTGACTAAATGATCTGAAAAAAAAAACAATTTAAAGGAGAAAAGGTTTATTTGAAAAACTCACAGTTACAGAAGTCTCATTCCATAGGAGGCTGGCTCCATTTCTCAGGGCTGGAGGTGAGGCAGAACACCATGGCAGAAGAGTGTGCCAGAGGAAGCCACGACATGATGTTCAAGAAGCAGAGACAGACTCCACTGGCCAGATACAAAATGTATGCCCCCAAATCATGCTCCCAATCCCCACCTCCACCTACCCCCCTTTAGTTAATCTTATCAGGGGATGAATTCACTGATTGGGTTAAGGCACTCACAACTGAATCATTTCTCCTTTAGCCCTTCTGGCATTATCTCATACTTGAGCTCAAGTAACACATGAGAATAAGAATTAAAATTTTATATATATACTCACTAACACTCTTAATCGTTAATCTTTTTTTTTTTTTTAGAATTGTTTTTATTTTTATTTTTATTTTTTTTTAATTTTTTATTGTGGGTTGTTCAAAACATTACAAATTTCTTGACATATCATATTCCACACTTTGATTCAAGTGGGTTATGAACTCCCACCTTCACCCCATACACACATTGCAGAATCACATCAGTTACACATCCATTGATTTACATATTGCCATACTAGTGTCTGTTGTGCTCCGCTGCCTTTCCCATCCTCCACC
>NW_026000174.1:48524718-48540150 GCF_001458135.2 Marmota marmota marmota | reverse complement strand
ATAGATGCGGAAAAAGCATTCGACAAAGTACAGCATCCCTTTATGTTCAAAACTCTAGAAAAACTAGGGATAACAGGAACATACCTCAATATTGTAAAAGCAATCTATGCTAAGCCTCAGGCTAGCATCATTCTGAATGGAGAATCGTTAATCTTTTTGACTTGTAAAATTGTTATGAGTATAGTTTTAATGTGAGTTTTTTGAAGATTAAATCTAATGAGCATATTTTATGTATCTGTCATTCATATATATTCATTTGTGCTTTGGTAGTGTGCATTTGTGTGTGTGTGTGTGTGTGTGTGTGTGTGAGAGAGAGAAAGAGAGAGAGAGAGAGAGAGAGAGAGAGAGAGATTTTCCTTCTTAAAAATGGATTTTTTCTATTGTACAGAGTTATACATTTTTAATATATTTCCAGTATAAGTCTTTAACAAATACATGATTACATGAAGCATCATCTCTTGTAATCAATTAACAAAAGTTTTTAGTCTTCAGAAAGTTCAGCTTATTAATAAAATCATGTTTTCTTCTCTATGTATCCTAATAAATCTTTACCTTCACAAGATCACCTAGATTTTGCTCTATACATTCTTCTAGACAGTTTATCCTTTTAGCTCTTACATATTTATTTTTTAATTCTTTTCATGTTCATTTTGTATATCGTAGATGCATCATGAATTTTTCCCCATATAGCTTTCCAAATATTTACCACTCTTTTTCAAACTTCTGTACTGTACTCATTATATTAATTGGCATCCTTGTCAAAAATCACTTTGTATTGGTCAGACACATTGGTGCACACCTCCAACTCCAGTGACTCAGGAGGCTGACACAGAAGGATCACAAGCTCCAGGTCCATCTGTGCAACTCAGTGAGACTTTGTCTTGAAATAAAAACAAATGATTAAATAATGGGTTTGAAAATGTAGCTAAGCATTACAGTGACCTGGATTTGATCCTCAGTATTGCATGTGTGTGTGTGTGTGTGTGTGTGCGCGCACACACACACACACACAATCACTTTTTATTATATGTACTCACTATAATCTTATTAGTAAATTCGTTTACTTTCAGGATATAAATTGAGAATTATGAAACTATTTAGCATGCATACCAGGATTGGACAAGCAAGGAATCAAATTATAGATAGCAACAGCCATGTTTCTTAATGCCTGTGAAAAGGTTACAAATAAACAGGTATAGAAAAATACAATTAAGAATGTGTTGCTGAATTAGAGTTGGGAATATCAGCCTAAATAAATATTTATCATCATTAGTGTAGAGTGAGAAACAAATTTATTATTGACAAATATATTTTTAATTTCCATTCACTAAAAGAGCATAGAAACCTTATAGCTCAGTAGCAAACAGCTGATGTAGCATCCAAGTCAGTTTCTGAATACCATCTTCCAACAAATGAACCAGAACTCCCTAGAGGAATGACTTATTCTAGAAGGGGAGCAGAGAGAGTATCAGACAGCCTGGAGCACCTCAGAGTGCAATAAAGTTAAGGAGGGATCAAAAGTTTTAAAAGGTATGAAGACAGATAAACAGATTCCCAAAGTTTCCAAAGAGCAACAAAATAAATAGCAAAGTGTCTGTTAAGCCAAGCACAAACACCATGTTTATGAGTCTGTACTGATGATATGAATAAACTAAACTAAATAAAGAAGAGATGTTTAAAAATATTCTCCCCACAGAATAAGTGATACAAATAATACATGTGTAATGCCAAATAATATGTCTAGTCTTCCTAAATCTAGTCTACTGATGAAAAAATATCTGATAATCCCCAATGGAAAGAAATCCTACAAACCAACAGACCAGTATGTTTTGAGATTCTTACAGTCATAAAAAAAATCAAGGACTAACTAAGAATCTGTTATCAAATAAGTGGAAATAAAGGAGACAAAGGGCCATGAATCAATGCGATATTGTAAATGGTAACATGGGACCAGGAAAGGACATTAGTAGAAAATATTTTAAGATATTGGTTAACTCCTACAGTTCAGTTAATACTATTGCACTAATGCTTATTTATTAAATTTTAAAAATGACCCCAAGTTATGTAAGATAGAAAAGCTGGCTGAAAGGTAGAGGGGCCTCTCTTTAGCAATAGATAGGATTAAATGATTGAACACATCAAAGAGGATTAGTGAAATCAAATTTCCAGAAAGCAATTACAAAATGCAACATAAAGAATACTTTTTCAGGAGCTGGGGATGTGGCTCAAGCAGTAAAGTGCTTTCCTGGCATGCGTGGGGCTCTGGGTTCCATCCTCAACCCTACATAAAAATAAAGATATTGTGTCCACCTAAAACTAAAATATAAATATTTTTTAAAAGAATAATTTTCAAAAAAATGTAAAACATATTGGGAATCAAGAAAATTTTCTGAAAGAATTGAAATTTGAATTCCATTAGGGCAATATAAAGAAAGTGGGGCTTATACCATTCTTTTAAATTAACAATAACACCAGAGACACAGTATTAATTTCTTTTTAAAAATTTTTTTAAAGAGAAAGAGAGAATTTTAGTATTTATTTATTTTTTTAGTTTTCGGCAGACACAACATCTTTGTTTGTATGTCATGCTGAGGATCGAACCCGAGCCGCACAAATGCTAGGCAAGCGCGCTACCGCTTGAGCCACATCTCCAGCCCACAGTATTAATTTCAATGAAAGTCAGAGATGGATGGGAAAAGGAAGTACACTTTTATAGTGTAGAGGGTGGGGTAAGACTCAATTGGAAATGACAACCTAGAACTCTATACTCAGTACAAATACCCTTCAACTTGTGAGTTTAAGTAAATATAACCGTCAGGATAATTGTATGAATATAGAAAATTATGTAATGTCTCATGGTGTTTAAAATGTGTGTAGCATTAAAATTCATGCCAATAATAATGTAAAAGTCTGCAAGACTTTAATGGAGGAAATGTTTTCTAAGAGAGATTCTAATATTATCAGGAGATGCATTTAGTGTGTGGTAAGAAATGTATGTTGTAATCCAGGGTAAAAATTAAGAGGAAGAAAAAAGAAATAAAATATTAGTAGACAAACAATTGTAATATACAGTGTAAGAAAAACAGGGGAAGGGTTAGTGATGAAAGGGAGAACTTAAATAATTGAGCCAATCATAAAAAAAGAAATAATGATAAACTCAAAATTGCAGTAGTTACACTAAATGTATATGTTCTAAGTACTGATAAGTAAAATATATTACTTTTAAAATTATAAAATCCTAATATATGTGCTACATAAAAAAGACATTAAATGTATAAGATAAAGTAAATTGTAAATGGATGGAAAATGATGTGCCATACAATAGAAGTCTCACATTTGGTATTTCTCTACTAATATTTTCCAAATTAGAGTTTAAGGTAGATTTATTATTATCCACAAAGATAGCATTTCAGAAAAAGAAATGGACCAATTTACTACATATAATGCTTTTAAATGTCTTTGTGGCCAGGAACATAGACTTGAAATGTTGAAATAAAAGTTTGAATGAACTTAAGATTATATTTGCTGTTACAAGGAAGTAATTCAAGGTACATATCTTAATAAAGGAAAGCACAACTAACAAAATCTAAAAGTATATTGAATATCACAACCACAACATTAACATAATTAATCTAAATGAGATGAAGATGTTTTACAACAAAAGCATCATAACCCACATTTTTTTCACTGCAAACAAACATGTATTAAAACTATCAATAGAAAGATCCTTAAAGTAATCTTCAAAAAGCTTCAAAAGACTAAATTGACAAAAACATCTTTGGTGAAATAATGTAAAATTCAATGCAAGACAGATACCTGGGAAAATCTCCAAATGTTTTAAAATTAAGCAATATACTTCTCAATAAGCCACAGGGGAGAAAAAGAGAACTATATAGAAAACAGGAAATGGTTTTTAATTAATTTTTATTTGTATATGACAGTGGGATGCATTAAAATTCATATTACACATATAGAGCACAATTTTTCATATATCTGGTTGTATATATACAAAGTATATTCACACCAATTTGTGTCTTCATACATGTACTTTGGTTAATAATGACCATCGCGTTCCACCATCATTTCTAACCCCATGTCCCCTCCTTTCCCCATCCACCTCTCTTCTGTATCCAGAGTTCTTCTATTCCTCCCATACTCTCCCTCCCTACCCCACTATGAATCAGCCTCCTTATATCAGCGAAAACATTTGGCATTTGGCATTGGATAACGTCACTTAGCATTATCTTCTCTAACTCCATACATTTACATACAAATGCCATGATTTTATTCTCTTTCATTGCTGAGTAATATTCCATTGTGTATATATGCCACATTTTTTATTCATTCATCTATTGAAGGCTTCTAGGTTGGTTCCACAGTTTAGCTATTGTGAATTGTGCTGCTATAAACATTGATGTGGCTGTGTGCCTGTAATATGCTGTTTTTAAGTCCTTTGGGTGTAGACCAAGGAAAGGGATAGCTGGGTCAAACGGTGGTTCCATTCCAAATTTTCCAAGAAATTTCCATACTGCTTTCCAAATTGGATGCAACAATTTGCAGTCCCACTAGGAATGAATGAGTGTGCCTTTTCCCCCACATCCTCACCAACACTTATTATTTTTGTATTCATAATAGATGCCATTCTAATGGGAGTGAGATGAAATCTTACAGTGGTTTTGATTTGCAGTTCTCTAATTGCTATTGATGATGAACATTTTTTTTCATATTTTTGTTGATTGATTGTTTAACATCTTCTGAGAAGTGTCTCTTCAGGTCCTTGGCCCATTTACTGATTGGGTTATTTGTTTTTGTTATTGTTCTTTAACTTTTTGAGTTCTTTATATACCCTAGAGATTAATGCTCTATCCAATGTGTGAGGGGTAAAGATTTGCTCCCAAGATGTAGGCTCTCTATTCATGTTACAGATTTATTTTTTCCTGAGAAGAAACTTTTTAGTTTGAGTCCATCCCATTTATTGATTCTTAGTTTTAATTCTTGAGCCAAAAGAGTCTTGTTAAGGAAGTTGGGGCCTAATCCCACATGACGGAGATCAGGGTTTACTTTTTATTCTATTAGAGACAGGGTCTCTGGTTTTATTCCTAAATCCTTGATTCATTTTGAGTTGAGTTTTGTGCATGGTGAGAGATAGGGGGTTAATTTCATTTTGTTGCATATGGATTTCCAGTTTTCCCAGCATCATCTGTTGTAGAGCCTTTTTTTCCAGTGGATGTTTTTGGCACCTCTGTCAAACATAAGATAATAGTAATTTTGTGTGTTAGTCCCTGTGTCCTCTATTCTTTACCATTGTTCTACCAGTCTGTTTTGGTGCCAATAGCATGCTGTTTTTGTTAGTATTGCTCTATAGTATTGTTAAGGTATGGTATAGTGATACCACCTGCCTCACACTTCCTACTAAGGATTGATCTAGTTATTCTGGGTCTCTTATTTTTTCCAGATGAATTTCATGATTGTTTTTTCAATTTCTATGAGGAATACCATTGGGATTTTGATTAGCATTAAATCTGTATGGTAATTTTTGTAGTATGGTCATTTTGATAATATTAATTCTGTCTATCCAAGAGCAAACCAGATCTTTCCATTTTCTAAGTTTCTTCTTTGATTTCTTTATTTAGGATTCTGTATTTTTTCATTGTATAGATTTCACCTCTTTTGTTAAGTTGATTAAAAGTGTCTGCTTCCAGAGTCAGAACAAAATGTACATAATATTTGTGTGTATGGCATGTATGTGTGTATGTGCGAGTGTGTTTTCCCATTAAATACTGGAAACATCATACTTTTTTGAATTTTCATTCTTAGAGTTATACCACTTTATTAGTACAGATAAGTTTATGCAAAAATTTATTTCTTCAATTCTGAAAAATACAATTCAAATATAAATATATCATATGAGAGAAAAGGAAAAGGCTCAAACTTCAACACATTTTTCACACGCATGTGTGTCTGGTGTGTGTGTGTGTGTGTGTGTGTGTGTGTGGTGTAATTTTCTTTGGATCTTTCCAAGATTGAATTGCCCTTAATAATTACCACCCTGGGCAAAAAGCATGAATTTTACTCAGACTTGATTAATAAAGGGTGGTCTTTAGGAATTCATAGAAATATAAGAAAAAAAAAACTTGGAATATTATTTAATGTATCTTCAATGACAAAGCTATTGCTTAAAGCACCTTAGATTAATTTTTTTTCATTTTTGTGAAAATACAGTCCAGTGTTTTTTAAAGTCAGTTGTTATTGACTCTCTATAATAACACCACCAAATAAGGAATGTGAAAATGTTTGAATTATCTCAATGATTAGAGCCTGTTATTACAAATGAAAAGTTCTCAGGCTGGCTAGGCATTATTATGGCATACAGAAACTCTGCTAATTTATAGCATTGGTCCAGCATTTCTTATTGCATCTGGTCCAATCAACTATGCAAAATCCAACTAAAATTTCACAATTAATGGCAACTTTCTTTTCTTCTCTGTGATCTAAATGCCAACAATATTTATTCATTGTAGGACATAGAATAGGGAAGAAAGCTAATTTGTAATGCATATATGCCCAAAGACATTTTTGAAAATCGGGAACTTCCCTTTAGAGACTTGAAAATATTTATGGCAATGTTTGCACCTAAAGAAGCAAACTTAAATGTAAACTTAAGACAGGGATTTACCAAAGAGGTGTGTTTATTTTCTCCCTTGTGGATTTGAAACCAAGTAGGAACTGAGTAAGAATTGAAACAATATCCAAACTACTTATTAAATACTCCAAAGTCAAACTAAAATACCATGAGAATTCTACTCTAAATTAGGAAAATATAGGTTATATCTTTATGCAGTTGAAAGTAGGCTGTATGTAATATTTCCAAAATCACTGAAAAAATATATACATATATATCTATATCAACTTTTATTACAATAAGTAAATGAAAGTTACAATTTCCAGGCTGCTTAATATAATTCAATACAGCGGAATCTAAAATTCTTATCACAACTGCCATTTCTTAAACATCCTGAGTATGAACACATTAAAAACTGCATAGCTGTTCTCATATCTTAGCACAGTAGCTCCTGGGCAAATGCATCTGGGAAAAGAACAGGGGCCAGGGTCAGCTTCTCATCTTTTTTCCTGCTGAGCCCATCCAAGCACAAAACTTCCTTTTGTACACAGTGGGAGCTTTGTGCTTCAATCTGCTCTACAGGGAGACAGAGCCAGAGAACTGAAGTCAATAGATGCTGTGTGTAGTTGTGATTGTGGGTTGCCCTCCCTAACTGGTGTCAGATTTGAATGGAATCTGCGAAGCTCTTGTTCTTTCTGGTGATTCTCAAAAGTGTCCTCTGCTTATTCTCTGTGGCTTTCTCAATTTTCCTCTCTCTATATAAAAAATATCCAGCTCAAGAGTAATAATGTAAAAACTAGCACCAGATAACTTACAGCTCAGGTTGATACACAGGGACTTACCATCCCTGTATCAAAGTTTGGAATTCTTAAAGAATATAAGGACATATATAATAATAACAATTAATAATAATAGTGATAAGAATAAAAGTTACCTTTACTTCAGTCGAATGACCAACAAAGGTTTTAGATACAATATTAAGAGTAATATTTTTATGTGTATTCTGGGATATATTCACTGTTAAAATTTGTTATCTTTGAATCAAGTTTTCCAGATAGACCTGTAGAAAAATGATTGAGCCTACAGTTATGTTTTTTTTTTCAGGTATTAATGCCTAAAAGGTGTATGAAATTTACTATGTGCCAAGTACTTTATCAGGACTACACATTTATTATGGGTATATACAGAGAGATCAAGTGAATTGCCAAATTTATATAATTTGCAAGAAGTGGATTTAAACCTAAACAGTTTGATTCTAGAATTTATTATCAGACACATCATATTTTACAAATAATATACATAATGGGGCATTATAATGGGATGATAATTAGTTTTAAATTAATTAAGAAACCCCATCATATGTTAAATGATAGGGGCTACAGTAGTCAGAAGTGGACATAGGCTAAAATCTCCATGGCCAGCCAAGCATCACCTCGAGCTAAGAGGCTGATTTTTTGAGTCAGAGTATCTGGGTTGGAATCTTGACCCCATTACACACTAAATATATAGCAGTGACCAATGTCTTTAATAATTTTAATATAAAATACTGAAGTTAATGATAGCTCTTATGTTTTTGTGTGTTTGGTGAAGATTAAATGAGTTAATGCAAAAGTATCCATAATAGAGCATTGTGTTGACATAAGAATACAAAAATCTTAAATACTTTCATCCTGATTGTATAAAAAAGAGAAAAAAAAGGTTACTAATCTCATAAGGAACAAGAAGGATGTGATAGAGCAATTGGATCTAGACAAATATGTTGGACTTTCAAAGGTGTTTAAAAAAATGGAGCAATTCTGCATCTGCTGGAACAAATCAGTAGCCAGATGAGTATAACAGAAATATATTATTTTTTCTACTGTGACATCTTTTGTTTTTTTCTTTTTCATGCAGATATCTGAGAATGAAACTTACTACAGTGAGGTCTGATTTTTTTTTTAATTGTTTTCACTATCCACACAAAACAGAGAGTTCAACCTTGAAGACTCTTGAAACAGTGCAGGGTAATGCTAACACATTGATTTTGGACTTTTAGTCATCAGAACTATGAAAGAATCATTTTCTGTTGTTTTAGAACACCTAGTCTATAGAAATTTGTTATAATAGTATAAGAAACTGATACAGATGTTATTAGAAAAAAGAATAAAGTGCAGGTCTTTAAATATATGGTGAAAAACAGAGAAATCATAAAAAACTGTTATTTTTTATGAGTGGGGACTGGACTTTGCTCAGTTCTTTACTATTTAGATTATCATAGGAAAAACACTAGATAAAGCTATAAACTTCCTGACAAGTCTCACCAAATATTAATTTATTCATATATTTTTCCCAGAATAAATTACCTTCATGTTTGAAGTTTTGGGCCATGATTGTATGATAATTGATAACAGATGTTTCTATCAATTGTGGATCATAAACACTAAAAGCATGTATCTTTGTAACATATTTGTGAATTGAATTACTTTCAATGAGAGAACAAACATTTATTTAGAAACACCATGGTCTTAAATTTGTTTCAGTATTGATGGAAAGCAAACCTATTTACAAAACTCTTTAATATCCTTTAGTGTCATATATAAATTCAACACCAATAAATATTTTAGAAAGCAACAGGGCAAAAGAGTTATTTTTTATAGACATCAAAGTTAGTCAATGACAACTTACATCTGTGACCAATGATTTCAGATTGTTTAATGAAAAATTATTAGAAGACAAGATTCATGAAAGATAGTTTCTAAAGAAAATGGTCTCTTTGCCTTGCCATGATTTTATAAATTGAAATAGCCGCTTTTGTGTTATTTTTCAAAACATTTCACTTTTTTGTATTAATTGAATATGGTAAAACTCTGGAGTATTTAGATATTCTAGGTATACATCATGCTCTAAAATGCTCAAATTATTTTAAAATGAGATTTAGATGCTACTGAATAATTATAATAAAAAGGGTATCATGAATTTTTCTTAACTTAAATTTTTGATTTATAGTATTGATGAAATAATTAAAAACATGTTTTAAAATATTGAAAACTGCAGCCTTATCAATAGTTTCGCCATGAAACAAAAACCCCAAACTTGATATTCACAATGAAAATGACCCCTTGGTCATAACTATTACATTGCCATTCCAAAGAAGTAATAAATCCTCATTCACCTGTAATAGATTTGTCTTCTGTGATTATCAATCCTCTTGTTGAAGTAGGCAGTCAAACCATTCAACCACTTTGAAACCTAAATATCTCATAGAAGACATGGAAAAGCTGATGTTCCATAGCATTATTATCATATATAAATGGGATATAAAGGAATCTCTCTAGCCAGTGAAGCAGAAACTCAGATGCCTATTGAAATGGTAATTTGAAAAAGAAGGGTTTTGAAAGAGTTATATTCTGGAAGAAATATTTTTGGAATATTTTCTTAGTTGGTTATGTTAAATTTGGTCATCTAAAGGCAATCATAGATTACCACAATTTCAGAGCCAGAAAGAAAATATGTACTAGCTGAAGGGATTTTTTCAATAATGTTTTATTTTCCATAATTTCTGATGTAAATTATTTTGTCAGTAACAGGTAAAATGGTTTCTCTGAAACAAATTTCAAACTTTAAGATGCCTTAAATATAGTTTTAATTCTTCCTTGAAAAATAAATAAATTCCCTTAAGATACCAATATAGTTATTTTACTTAGACAAAATGTGAATATTGAGCTGTCAAAAGATGAAAATTATTCTTCTAATCCTCTTCTTCTTCCTATAAATTTACCAGCAAATAATTTTGTGTCTGTATTCACAAATATCTATTATTTGTTGAACATGTCATATATTACACATATTAAAGATATAAGTTGATTTATATTTTCTCTGAATTGTAATTTGCTTTACTTACTATGTATTTTGAGGTATAGTTTTATGTTAGGTAAGTTTGTATTTTAGCATAAGTTTCTGTGTAATCATAAATAGTATTACCTCATATTTGTAAAGACTTACATATTTTATAATATTGATATGCTACAGTTTATTTAGTAATTCCTTATTGATGAACTTTTGTTTCAAAGCATTACAAATATTTCTGTAGTGACTACTTTCATGAGCATCTTGGCTCATACATCTGAATATTTCCATAGCATAAATTTTTAAAAATGCAGATATGGATTAAATTTTGATGGATATTTCAACAGTGTTATCAAGAAAATCATCACTTACATAGCAACCTAACTTTCCAGTATAATGTATAATTAGGTTGGAATTTTCATAAATGATAGCTAATGCCTTCTATAACCTATGCTTCCTCTTCATCTTTTGAAACATTAATTATATCCTGCACTGGATTTATAAGACTGATCAAAATTGACTTAATTGTAAGAAAATTAACAAATAATAAATTTCTCACTGGAAATGATAATTTTAATATAAGATTTTACTGTCAGAAGCTAAGGATCTGAGAAAGAGGCAGTAGAAACCTCCATTACTTTTTCAAACCAACTGTACTATTTAGCAAGATTTTAGAGGAAACTAAAATTGCAACTGGATTGCATTTAAAAGAAAACAAGAAAAATTTGCTACAGTATTTTATTACTGGCTACAGAGTGGTTTAAAGTGTTTGCAACTCTTAAATGAGTTTGTCAAGAATATTTTTAAATTCCACCTTTCCATATCTCATATATATTTGGAAGAAATCTACCATTTTGTTACTCACACAAAAATCACAATTGATATTATTTTTTCTTTTATTTTTAATGTAGTTATTAATGTATTGTTGTTATATATAATACTGGGATTCTTTGTGACATATTCATATGTGGCCACAATATAATTTACTCCAATTCTTTCCCCAGTACTAACCTTTCCCCTTATCTATCTATTAATTTATTTATTTAATTTTGGTACCAGGGTTTGAATCCAGAGTCTCCTAACCACTGACCCACATCCCAAGTCCTTTTTTTTAACATCATAAGACTTTAATTTTTAAAACTATATATATATAAACTTTTTACAGACACAGATTGAGAGTTCAGGATACACTTTAAAAAAACTTTTCTTCTAATCAACTATATGTTGTTTATAATTACTAGGTTGTTGGATATATTTTACTAAATGGATTTTCACTTTCTTGTCATCATTTTTATTAAACTTAAAAATTCTTTTGTTTAGAACACAATTTTCATATCTCTGTTTGCATATAAAGTATGTTGACACCAATTCGTGTCTTCATACACGTACTTTGGATAATGATGTCCATCACATTCCACTGTCATTGCTAACCCCCTGCCTCCTTCCTTGCCCTCCCACTCCTCTGCCCTATTTAGAGTTTCTCTGTTCCTCCCATGGCTCCCTCTCCCTATCCCATTATGAGTCAGTCACTTTATATCAGAGAAAACATTCGCCATTTGTTTTTTGGGGATTGGCTAACTTCACTTAGCATTATATTCTACAATTGCATCCTTTTACCTGCAAATGTCATGATTTTATTCTCTTTTATTGCTGGGTAATATCCCATTGTATATATATGCCACATTTTTTAATCTACTGAAGGACATTTATTTAGGTGTGTTCCACAGTTTAGCTATTGTGAATTGTGCATTATAAACATTGGTGCATCCAATATGGAAAGCAATATGGAGATTCCTTGGAAAACTTGTAATGGAACCACCATTTGACCCGCTATCCCTCTCCTCTGACTATATCCAAAGGACTTAAAAACAGCATACTACAGGGACACAACCCAAGTCTTTTTTTTTTAATGTTTTATTTTGAGACAAGGTCTTCCTAAGTTCTTAGGACCTCATAAGGTTGCTGAGATTAGTCTCCTCCTTGCGATTCTCCTGTCTCAGCCTCCTAAGTCACTAGGATTATAGGCATTCACCATAGCACCAGCTCCCTAATTGACTTTCTAAGGCACCTTAAATCTCACTAAACCACTTTCTAGTTCAAACGTGGCATGTGATTATGTTAGAAAATGGTATTGCTGTCTGTATATAGTCACTCTAGAGGAATCAAGGGTACCTCAGTTTATTAATCCCGGATGTGTCATTTATTAACTGTAGCTCCTAAATGAATTCTTTAAATGTTCTAACCCTGTTTTCCTTATTCAAAGAAATTTGTTTGGATCAGGTGCTATCCCAGGTCCTTCCAGCTCTAAGGAGATTATAAAGGTTAGATATATTATATATTTTTAATTTTTTTCTTGCTATAACACTAATGTCTTCAATGAAAACAGTCGTCTTTAAAACTTGCAAAAAATAAATGAATGACTATACGGAATTATTTGATTTTTTCAAACAAAATTCACCATCATAGTCAAAGAGCACAGACTTTCAAATCCCTGAGAATAGTATCCATTTCCCTTCTCTGCCCTGGACAGTGCATTCATTAAGGTTTTAATTAACATTTAGTATTAATCTGAAAAATATCAGGATAATAACATGTATTTTTAAATTCAGTGTGAGTTTAGATGAGTATGTTGATAAAACACAACTTTCAATATGTATCCATGTTTGTTAACACTTTCTATTAGAATTGTTACTTTCACGCTGCCAGGCATTAGGGATTTTAGTCTGTATCATTTCCTGCATCAATTCACCCTACTTTGACAAACACAGTAAGAATGATGGAACTCTTTGGTTGGCCCACTCCATCAACAGAGCAGGACATTTGGTGAGAAAATCAATTATAGCTCAGATTTCCAAACAAAGATCTCCTCTCAAAAAGAAAATAAAAGTAAAATCTTGCAACCCATCAATGCCTATGTCATGTTCAACACAAAATTATTTGCAGGGTCAGACCTATTAGTTAACGAAATCCTGAAGAGCAACATTTTCTGTCTCGAGTCTGTTCAAGTGAATGTCAAATTGTCATCAAAGGTTAGAAAGAGAACTTCAATTAACAGGCTGAAACCTGAGACTAGAGTTAATGACATATGTCCAAAATTTTCTTACTCAAATGACCTAAAAGCTGAAACAAATTAATGATCTGAATTGGTCATAAGGTTTTTAAAATCCTGGCTTGAAGTAACAGTGAAATATGCTCTAACTGTGAAAATGAGGTTTATTTTATTCTTTCTTTAAAGTTTCAAATTTAGAAAGCAGTGTTAGAAGGAATTTAGGAACAATCAGACTTTCAGCAGAAGTTTTCACATATCCCATCAGTTTCAGAAAATCCAACTGCTTAGTTGAATTCAGTTCCATTTCTTTCTTTGTTTCTTATTGAAACTATAACTTCAGCTTAAATGGTTTATATTAGAAATTCTGAGAAAGTAGTTTTTTCTAAAAAGTACTACTGAAATTTCTCATACTGTATAATAACTCTTTAAATCTCCTTATAAAATAAAAAAAGAACAATTTTCAATCTTCCAAATGTGGATATCCAGTTTTCCCAGCACTATTTGTTGAAAAGGCTACTCTTTCTCCAATGTATGTTTTTGATACCTTTGTCTGTATTAGCGACCTCTAGAGGAATAGGTTTTATTTCAAGCTTTGCAGCAGGGAATTCCAGACTTGTTAACAGAGTCTCATTTAAATACATGAGCAAGCATACTGAGTTGCCCATATCTCTGCTCTTCCTTGGCTTCTGTGGTCCTGGTGGAGGACCATGAGCTAGCCAAAGTCACATCCTAGAAGAGGTTGGGGGCGGGGGGGGGGTCCATACTTTATTACTAAACCTTAAATAAATCTAAGATTTTTTTTTAATTTAATGCAAGAAAACATATGTACAAGTGAAACAAATTATCTGGTTTAAAAAAGTAAATAAATTTCCTAAATAAAAAAAAAACAAATTAAGAATTTGCTCTTTCTTATTCAATTGTCTGATAAATATTACCTTAGTGAAAGTAGAACGGTAGATATGGCCTTCCATAGGATAATGGAAAAAGATTCATTCTGTTATCCATAAGAAAAGTAAAATCTTGAGGAGACACCATAGCACTTCCAAGCCATGATTTAGTCTTTACTAACAGTGAGTTATTGAACTCCACCAAGGTACAGATCTCCATTCATTTTCAGTTGTTGCTGTTCATCATATACACATGATGCTTTAGAAGCTGATATACTCCTAGATTCTTGGTAATGTGGTTTGCAAGAAGAAATCATTTTAAATGAAATTTATGGGGAAATAACAATTTTGTTTAATGTCTAATCCCCTTTCATCTTAGGAAAAATGTAATTGATTCTAATATTCAAGAGACAGGACCATGGTTTGCATGACTGATGCTGAAAATGTGATTTGAGATACTGCTGTTATTTTTCAACTAAAGACCATTTATTTATTAATATTTAAATTTCCCAATAGACAGACTTGTAAAAAATTGTTTTTCTTCTGAAATTTGCTATAAAGAAGTTAAAAAAAAGCTGGAGTTGTAGCTCAATGGCAGGGTACTTGCCTAGAACATGTGAGGCACTGGGTTCAATCCTCAGCACCACATAAAAATAAATAAAATAAAGGCCTTCTATTCATCTACAACTATAATTTTTTAATGAAATAGAAGAATAAGAAACCTGCATTTATCTCAAGGAAGTAGAACAAAGACCCAGAGAGAAGTACCAAAAAAAAAAAAAAAACATCAACTTTTGTTAATTCAATCATTGTGAATATTAGTGTGTGTGTGAAAGCTAAGAGAAATGATGCCCTTTGACTTTGTGCTATCTAATAATTCTATGGAATTAGATACGTATTGATATATGTGTGCATATATGCCTTTATGCACATCTTACTTCAAGACCCGAAGTTGGTCTGGCAAACTTGCATTGGGGTCCTCATAATAACATATAGACTAAGGCAGAGTAAAAAAAAAAAAAAAAAAAAAAAAAAAAAAAATTTTTTTT
>NW_026000174.1:48499250-48524462 GCF_001458135.2 Marmota marmota marmota | reverse complement strand
GAGGTGACTGAGGACTAGGAACAGGGACACAGGAGGATGAGGACAGGAGGTGACTGAGGACTAGGAACAGGGACACAGGAGGATGTTCTATTTGTCCATTCGCTTTCTGTAACTGGTTGTGGGCAATTGAGTTTTCTGTAGTGTTCTGAGCCTTCTATTATTTTCATTCTCCTTCTTTCTGTGTCTGTCAAAGTTCTTACTTGCAAAAAACGGAAAATGAAATGTCTTAAGGCCAGGAGAAGTGTATTGAATATCAAGAGCTCCTGAAATTCATCAGAGTTTGCAAAACCTATTTGGAAACTGATCAGGAACTAAGGCATTTCTAGGGCATATGCAAAGCTTAGAAGTATAATGACAGTTTCTCAACATCACACTGTGGCTGGGTGCTGCAGTATAAGGCTTCTCTCTTTATCCGCAGTAGTTACAGAAGTCAAAACCTTGGACTCTGTGTCGCTAACTGCATAATAAATTCTAAAGTGGAACCAATCAAGTATTTGAATATTAGGCATTTCCTGCTAGAAAGTCAACAATGAAAGGGTCTTTCCACCTCATTTCTTAAGTAAAGGGTTATATTACTGTATCCCTTCAGCATTTCATAAAATGGGATACTCTCTAAACATGAAAGCCAACTAAATATTGGATAAGATCAAGTGACACGTATTTACTACTTTTTTTTCCTCATCATTTATTTACATCTAGTTACACCACATATTCTCCTGCCACTTCATCTTTAAAGGCAAGATTCATATGTTCAATGCTCCTTAGGACCAGCTAGTGTATTATTCACTTGAAAACTATTTTTGTGGTATTACTATATGCTGGGTCCAGATATTTTATTCTTAATATTTTCAAACACTGAATTCATCATGTTTGCAGACTGTTTGTTTATTCCTGTGTTTTGTTTCTCAGTTCAGAATATCATCCAGTTGAGATTTATCTTGGAATTTTCCCTCTCCTTCCTCTATTCTAACACCAAATCATTCTAAATATACGTGTTACTATTTCAGGAATTTGTGCAACACACTTTATTTCTGCTGCTGTTATTACCAGTCACCAACATATATTATATAGCTATTGTGCACCTCAAAAATTTGTCTTTTCCAAATGAAGTGGCATTACTTTATTTCACTTTAATTCCTGAATTTTGGTCACATTCCTATTTATCAGTATTTCCATAACACAATCCATCAAAGAAATTGTGCCTTATGTTTATTAAATCTTAACTAAAATCTAGTAAAAACTATTACATAATTGAAACTATCAGCAACCCTAAATTTCATTCTGTGTTCATTTCCTTCCTGTCCTTATTTAAATTTCTGGTTGTGAGGACTAAGAAAAAAATTATGTATGAGACTCTTAGTGTCATGAAATTAGATGTTCTCTAAATATATTAAGTAAACACAATTAAGTTTTCATGATAGAAATTATTATTAATTTTATTTCTGTCTCCAACATCAAACAATTTGAGACAACAACAATTGGTTTTGACTCTGAACTTAACCCAGCATCTGGGAAAAAACAAAAACAAAACAAGACTTGTGTTTCTTTTTTGAATGTACAGAGCACACAACAGCACACAACAGAATTCTGGTGAGTGAGCTGATCACGTTAAATCAAGCCAAAATGAATACCATTAGAATTATTCTCTGCTACATTTTAGTTTATCTATCAACAACATTGTTGACCTAAAGGGAAATCTGTGATGGACCTTTAAGTAATTAGACAGACATCCCACATAACCTATTTTATATCATCTTCTTAGAAATAATTCTTCATGTTCATTAGGTCATGCATAGTTATTGAATGAATTGCCTCTATGACCCACAACTTTCAAACTACAGATGTTAGACTGTTCAGCTGAGATCCTTGGTGCAGCTGAGAATCCTCTCCAGCTGCCCCAATACTCAGTGTCTCTCTTCTCCACAGCATTAAAGTATGCAAAGCCATAAAACCATGCTGCTTTTTAATTCCACTTGTGTATCTTTAGACAGGGGGGATTGCACCAGAACAATTGGGGACATCTTGTGCCTCTGAGTTTATAAAATATAATTAGAGAAAGAAAAAGTCTCATAATGTGTTTAAGCAGACCTCTTATAAGAAGGAAATGAACAAATACACAGTTTTTATTTACTGTATAAATTGACAGTGTATTTTAGCTCCAGCCAATTGCACTGATTCTGTGTGTTAGATGTTAAGCCACCACATCTTGAAAGGTATATCTGTCTATCAGAGGATAAATCTATGCTAATCCTCTCTGTAAAATTGGAAATAGAATTGAAAGGGTACTCTGGGGGAATTGGCCCTATTAGTTCAAAGCATAGATCTTGTAAAACCTTCCTGATGCCAAGTAGGATTGATTATTTTTCAAATGTGGAAGATAGAGTAGATACAAACTATGTTCTCCACCCCTTTGCCATAAGAATGTAGTTTTTATAGGAAGTTATCTTTTCAATGTCTAAAAACACCCAACTTTTTTTTTAGTAAATTGTAGAACTTTTGTCTTATAAACAAGAGCTTTGAAAACCTTTTCTAGATACATTTTCATCTATTTTAAGAAGTTCCCCATAGTTATCAAGGGACAATTAATTAATAGTATATATTTAATGTGTGGGATTTTTTCAGACAAAAGTAATATAAAAATTTAAAGAATGTTTTGAAGATTTAAAGTTATGCTGTATAATAAAAAACACTTAGGTATTAATCTATTGTTTCTATTTTTCTGTAATTTTACATATATATTTGATAAAGTCAAATTAAAATATTTTAATAAATTGACACACCTTTACCATTTGTTTCATATACTACTCTTGATCACAATGTTGCACAATAAACTCGACACTGATTACTGTGACTAATTTTACCTGAGATTTTATCAGATCTACTGTAATTGGTGTCCTAAACCTTACTCAAATCCAAAGCACGTTTAACTTCCAAATATTTAAATTATTATGTATGGCTTTTACTTTTGGTAATAATATTACTATATTGTTTTGAATTAAATAAAACTAAGATTAATAGTTTGTCCTTCATTTTGTTTCCTAAGTTTAAGTGGTTCTTGGAAGACTTCATACATTTTACTGTGTAAACATCTTTGATATTTGGTCACCAAGGAACACTTCCTGAAATAAGGTCTATACATGCTAATGGCACTATAAAATGTTATATAGATACCATTTTGAATTTATGCTTTAGGGGTAAGAATATAAACAGATAGATTTTTCAACAGGATTAATTTTAATTACCTCCCCAAAACAGCTGGCTGAGTTGATGCCATTAGAAGCCTCTCCTAGAAATGTTTATGACAGGGGATGTCCTGTTGGGATGAAATCAGTATATAAAATTACAAGCAATTAGTGCCAGCATTTTTCACAGACCCTATGAAAATTACAAAAATATGATGGTAGCTGTCAATTAACAGAAACAGTATACTTGTTGAAAAATATTTATAATGCCACTTCAGAAAACAAAGCAATAAACAAAATGTAGTTTCTTTGGTAGATATGCCTTTAAGGGCATTTAATTGAATTTTTGTGTGTGTGTTTGTATGTTTCTCAGGATTTAACTCAGGGCCTTGTGCATGTGAGGCAAAGACTCTAACAACTGAGCTATATCCCCAGCATTTGAATGGAATTTGAACAATGAAAGGAAAAGAAAAACTGGTGACTGATCCCTGACACCACAGTAACTATTCCTTGAACATCCATTGATTGCCATTATTATTTTTTGAACATCACTGCCTGCTATCTCATCAAACTTCTGAGCATCGCATTATGGAGTCACTGATATTAGATGCAAGATCTAGATCAAATTGAAACAGTAAGAAAGGAGTAGATAAAAACTAGAAGTTTTTTTCCATTTTATGTTTCCACACACTGTCCAAACAGCATCTCGTGTTCTTGGATGGGCCATACATAAGATTGATATTTCAGTATTTAATTATCTTAAGGGATTATGGTGAAGCACAATCTAGCTGTTGCAATTTCTTCATATTTGTATTATCCTTAGGAAATGTGAATGTTACACAAATATACTTACATATGTACAGGTAATATTAGGCAAAGCAATGAGATAGGATGTAGGAGTGAGAATACTTAGAGCAATCTCTGTATAACAAATGAAAAAAAAAAAAAACTGAATTACTTTTAACATTTCCCTGGCAATTAAAATCAAGTGGTCACAAAGAAGGACATATTATGTAAAAGATGGCATTTCTTTAAGTTCATATTAAATTCACCTTTTGGCAACATAGTTTTTACTTTCACATAACCCTATTATATGTACATTGTTTGGTATACATTTTATAATGAAAAAGAATCCATGATGTCTCAGATTTGAAATTTGATTGTATAACTTGTTAAGAAGTAGTTCTAACAGAGTATTCAAATTATTTTTATTATTATTGTTATTGTTATTTTATGTATTTTTTTATTTCTATATGACAGCAGAATGCATTACAATTCTTATTACATATATAAAGCTCAATTTGTCATATCTCTGGTTGTATACATAGTATATTCACACCAATTTATGTCTTCATCCATGTACTTTGGATAGTAATGATCATCACAATCCACCATCATTAATTACCTCATGCCCCCTTCCCTTCCCCTCCAACACCTCTGCCCTGTCTAGAGTTCGTCTATTCCTCCCATGCTCCCGCTCCCTATCCCACTATAAATCAGGCTCCTTATATCAAAAAAAAAAAAAAAAAAAAATTGGCATTTGTTTTTTGGGGGAACTGGCTAATTTCACTTAGGATAATCTTCTCTAACTCCATCCATTTAGAGTATTCAAATTCTTAAAGATAATATGATAGTTTTAATAGTTTTGTACCTAAATTCATGCAATATTTGATTACTGGATAGAGCTTTCCTTCTGAAAGCAAGCAGTGAATAAAATTTGTCTGAAGTCATATTTAATCCACGTGCTTGTATCAAAACTCAGAACACATATTTTTCCCCCTAAGGGTAAGATATCAGATTCTTAAAAGGGTTACTAAACAGAAAGAATTGACAGATTCATTGTGAAATTTGGAATAATTAAAAAAAAAAACATAGAACAATAGTAATAATATATAATTTAGCATTGGACTGTAGAATTAGCACTAAAGTTTATTTTAAAGAGTTCAGGAATAAATAGAAAGGGAGCTATATGTAAGCAAGTTATGGGGAGGAGTGTTGAAAGCTCAGGAAAAAATATGATAGAGATAAATCTAGATCCTTTAGATTTAGTACTTCTTTCCGTTGATAGCTCTTCTGTGAAGTATTAATAGAAAATGTGATCACACTTCTTTTTAATTGAATGAAGCACACTGGGACACCTCTCATCACATCCATTGTCTCTCCATTTCTCTCTTAACACTTCTCCTTACCCCTAACTAATTGCTTTTCCTTATCTTTAATCTTTATCTTTCTTCTTCTTCTTTCATTTTGTACTTAGCTAACTCATGCTTCACACCTCTGAATCTGCCTGTACATAACTGTCAGTAAGACAATTTCCATGTAGGAATTTTGATTTTTTTTTTTGATTAAGGCAATCATATCACAAACTGAAGGTGGTTTATTACACATAGCACTCCATACGTTGTTTGTGCTCAGAAAAATATTTTCCTTTCTTATTTCTTTTCAATATTTAATCCAAATACATCCTGTCCAAAACAGAAACATATAAATTGTTTTGGGTAATAAATTTATTTTATCAACTTTGGTAGCTAAATGGCATTATTTAGAGTAATATTAAGAATAGAAAACTAGAATCAAATTAACTTTCTTGAAATGCTGTTTATCTGCTGTAATACTTTAATTATAAAACTTAGACCATACTAGTGGTTAAATCAACGGCTGTGCATGTATTTCTGTGGAGGTGAAATATGATCTTTTGGTGAGCAGTTATTTGTCAAGGTAATATATTTTTGTATTTTAAGAAAAGATGTGCAGATACAGCAGAATATCCATCTCTGACCTTAAGGAATGAATAATTTTTCCTTAATAAAAATGGAAACATATTCAGATAAGACTTATATTAAAACAAATATAATCAAAACATAAGAATTAGTTGAATGACTCCAGACACACAGATAATTTAATAAATGCTGTCAATACTATAATTATATGTTCATTTATGGTATATATATATATATATATATATATATATATATATATATATATATAAATAAATCACACATTTAAGGCTAAATACTGTGTGTACATGTATATACACACATCACATATCCTTATATTTATATTCTGTAAACATACTGGTAAATTCATAATAGAAACATTTAATGTCACAATTTTTGCTTAGAATGCAATTTTAAACAGTCATAAAAACTTCTCTTTGGGAACTTCCATTCCAAAAAATGAAACTGGCAAAAAAAAAAAAAAAAGAAAGAAAAAAGAAAAGAAAGTGACCAGTTTATGAGTGAGAAAGTTTTTTAGAGGACACAAAGATGGTATTGAGATAGAGACTCAGTGTGTTCTATATGAAAACATTCATCAATTCGAGTAGAAAAGTTGCTCTTCACAGGTGGCTTTGAAATAGTGCCCTTAGAAAGCAAAAAGGAAGGCTGAGGAGTTGGGGATTAAACTTCACTCTCCCTGTAAGCGTACTGTACAGTAAAGAAAACTGCAATGAAAATCACCTGGCTAAAGGAAATGTTTTGTTTTCTTAGAGCTGTGAAAGATCAGTAAATAAATAGAGAATGTTTATTGAATATTTCCAAAAAATATGTTCAACCTGGTTTCCTTCGTCAGGAGATTTAAAATGAAGTTGTGGAGACAAAATTACAAAACAGGAAATAATTAAAGAAATAGAGTTCAAGGGATGTGATACTAACTTATGGGAAATTGAAACTTGGCTCCACTGGAATGATCCATCAAGAGGCTGTAAAAGCCCCCTAAACAGCTTTGAAGGACCTCCTCTTTGTAGAAAAGAGATTGTCAACTCTGGTACAGCTCAAGAGCATGAATAAAACTGGAAGCATCCTACACATAACTTGAGTCAGTGTATGATCCTGGAGGGAACACTGAGGGATGATTTAGTTGTGACAGCATTCAATAAAAAAAGTGATCTTGGGAAAGAAATTTATAATCATTTTAGCCTCCATTACATCTTCTATAAAATGTGAAAATAACATCTTTCAAACCTAACCAAAAGAATGAAGTGAGGATTTCATGAGATAATGCATGCATACAAACAGCATAAGTTCAAATATTCAAATAAGTATTCAAGGTAGTAATGAGATTTACCAAGTCGTTTGTTAGTATCAAGCATAAAACATCAATTATTTTTTCAATTCTGCAACAATACTTAAATGTGTTCTTTTGTTCTCAAAAAATATAAAATACAGGGAAGATAATTTCCTGACATCTCTTGTCTACTAAGTAGTAAAAACAACATTTAAAATAATGTTTTTCTGATGTTAGTTTATGTGTTCAAAACCTCTTTTTAAAGTTAAGAATAAAGAGATTAATGCTAATTATTTTGATTTTTGTTTTACTGACAGATATTTATGGTTCTCTGGAGATTTCTGCAACAATTATATCTGTGTTTCAGAAATGAGGTATAAAAAATCTCTTCAATCATTATGGAGAAATGAAGATTTTGTGCTGGTGTGACTGAATGTACCTTCTCACAAACTGCTCAGAGAACATTTCACCAGGTTGTCCTGGTGAAAGGCTATCTTCATCATTGCTTCTTGTGGAAGTACATCACAGTTTAAGCTCAGGCATCATAGTTTATTGCTCCCATTTCTCTTCTTCCATCAGAGTTAACGGAACTCTAATTTTGGTGTTTTCCTCTATTTTGGGGAACACTTTGGGGATACTTCCAGCCTTTCACTTTCTTCTTTTTGGGGAGGGGATTGGATATTGAACGCAGGGGTGCTCTATCACTGAGACACATTCCCAACCCTTTTCTACATTTTATTTTGAGAGAGGGTCTCACTAAGTTGCCGAGGGTCTTGCTAAGTAGCTGAGGCTGGCTTCCAACTTGTAATCCTCCTGCCTCAGCCCCGAATTGCTGTGATAACAGGAATGCACCAGCACACCCAGTTCATTTATCTTTAATATGAGAAATCTGACCAAAGAATAATGTCTCAGGTTTCAATCAAATTCTAAGTTTTAAAAGTCTACAGTTGTCTATTTATTTTGTTAGAGAATGGCGTATAAATAAAATAACCTGAAGAAACTTTAATTATTAAGACAATGATCTAAATATATGAATATATATTTACACACACACACACATACACATAACCATACACATGATTCTTCACTAAGGTTTAGAAAACAAATGTATGCAAAATGAGAAAGTATGTTCTCTATGCCAAGATTTCCCCTACACTCTGTGCATGCTCAAGTGTTGTTGAATGTGTCTGAGATAAAGTCATATCTGTGAGGACTACAATTTTTTTTTTTTATATCTGATCACTCTAGAATTTCCACCACCTATAATGGGGGCTGTGACATTATGAGTATTTTCTCTCTCTCTCTCTCTCTCTCTCTCTCTCTCTCTCTCTATATATATATATATATATATATATATATATATATATATATATATATATAAATTATGAGTACTTACTATATATGTAGTATTTGTTCTAATAGTTACACATGAGAATAGAATGCACTTTGTTACATCATACATAGATGGAGTATAATTTCTCATTATTCTGGTTGTACATGATGTAGAATCCCAATAGTCGTACTTACTATATATTTATTGAGTGAATGACTAGTAGTGAACACTTACAAGTCTCTTGTTATGTGACAAAAATCATTTACTCCTTATTTAAATCTCTCCATAACCCTATTTATCTCACTTAAACATTCTGACAACCCTCTGAAGTATTTTTGCTACTGTTATCCTCATGTTACAACAGGAAAATAAGACCTAAGAAGAAAGATCATTTTCAGAAGATACAGTGACCAGGAAAAAGAAAATTGCCCCTGAGGTTATTAATGGTTTGTGTATTTATTTAATAAGAGTCACACTTGAATCCATATACATATTCATTTCGGTGTTTCTAGGGAGGAGGGGAGGATCCAGGTTTTGACAGCATGAAAAAGGTACATAGAAAACCATGTAAAGAATTTAACTTCAGAACATGTATTTTATTCATGAGACATTTTCTATGTTATGTGACTGACATCAGTACTCAGATGAGCAGTTGGAAGTCAGTGGCAATGAATTCAGATTTCACTATAAGCAAATACTGTGCAAGAGATCAGAGCTATCTAAAGATTAAAATTAACAAGTAGGAAGTCTCGGGGTTTACTGTTATTGGAGACACATTTTCTGGATGTTTTAGAGGAAAGTTGAATTGGCACAAGGTGTGCCCCAATTGATTCTCTTAACAATTTTTAAAGCATCTCTCTCTCTCTCTCTCTCTCTCTCTCTCTCTCTCTCTCTCCCTTTTTCACACACACACACATGCATGTGCACCCACACACACTGTTCTAACTTGAAGTAAGTTTCATTTTTCAATACAAATAGGCTGTATTGGAATTTAAAACATCTTCGTGTTTTGATAGAGAAACCAGTGATAATTCCATCATAATGTAAATCTTCAAGGTTGTTGGAGACTTGGCAATTTTCTTGAGATTGAGAAGAAAAAATTTCTATATGGCATAATTATTTCATCATCAAGTGACAAACAGCTCTCAATTGTCTGTAATTTCCAAATTGTTCTCGGCTTTTCCTCAGTTATGCCCTGATGTGTGTAAACAATGCATGCATATTAGGTCCCAACACATGTATCTAATTGCAGAAAACTTGACATTGCTCTTACACCTCTTGGGTTAAAATGAGCCTCAGTTCCACAGAACATAGGATAGAATATGCAGTAAGTGACTTAATTTAGTTATTTATTGATTTATTTTGGAGCAAATATTTCTGTGTGTAAATAAAGATAACAAGCCACTAGAACTGTCAACTCTCAAGGACAGCTAATTAGAGGAATACATTATACTATTTGAAGATGTTTCCCATTTTGGCATTTGCTGATTCATCAGTGAGGTCATCTAATTCTGGAGAATCACACTGGCTTTTTAATTAAAATTCCACTTTTATAAAAAATAAAAGGTGAATAACATAATAAAACCGGAAGGAACACAAAATAAAGAATAATAGAAAGTAGTCATCAGGCAATGAACTGACTAAAAAATGTATTTATAAAAAATAAAGTGATATAAATAATAATAAAATGATAAATTACTATTTTGAGAATTCATTTGGTAATCAGTTATATATATATATATATATATATATATATATATAGAGAGAGAGAGAGAGAGAGAGAGAGAGAGAGAAGAGAAAGAGAGAGAAAGAGATAAAATGAACCAAATATATATGTGCTTGGTTCTTTGCACTGTAGAGTGTGTGTGTGTGTTTTCTCTGTGGCCTTTCTGGACTCTGATACTACTCCAAAAATAAATCTGTTTTTTATTTGTTTGTTTATTTAAGAGAAAGAACTTGATTAGACTCAAATTTCACACTGACTTTTGTGGGGAACCAGAAATCTCTCTCTTGTCCATCTACCTTAGCTATGAGTCTACCTCTGGTATGCATCTTTCAGCAGTCAGAATCTACATTCAGAAAACCAACTCATTTTTGTCTTCACTCAGATAGACTCTCTTCGTTTCTTAGCAGCTTTGGTTTTCCAAAATTCCATCCTCTCTTTTTTTAATTGAAACTGTATAGTTTGTTGTATTCCTTGTAGAACTGACTGCAGTCTTTCCTCAGCTGTGCATCCATAAAACACTAATTTAAAAATATTAAATATCAGAAAGATCAATGCAGTAGAGGGAAAGAAATTGAGAGAGGAAAGAGGGGAAGGAGACAAAAAGTAATGGGGAATGAATAGGACTAAATCATGTTTCATGTTTTTTATAATTAGGTCAAAATGAATCCTACTATAATATATAACTTAAAAGAATCAATAAAAATGAAAGAAAAGAGTAAAATAATTGTAGAGACATGAAAAACTTACATTGTAGGGATGCCACTTGTCAATATCTAATCTCATCCACAATATATTTTTATGTAGTGGGTTTTTATATTATGATAGGTTCAAAGTTGTTATTTCTTGAGAACTTATTTGTCTTTGATGAAAGTGGAATTGTCCTATTTTTTCTTCTTGATATATTTCCGTTTTCTTCTATGCAAATCCTCACTTTCTGGAACTAAGTGTTCCTGGGTGGTCTTATACTTTCCCTTCCCAGGTCTGGAGACAGTTATTATTTAAAAGAGCTCTAGGCACTTTTATTGTAGAATTTACAAACCAAGCTCCTGGTGATTGATACATTTATGGCTCTTGGGGTGTTATTGGTGTTATTCTACCTTAGTGGACATTTATTTATCACCTATGTTCCTGTTGCAGTTTGTATATGATTTGTCCCTTCTAAAATCTCATGTAGAAATTTAATTCCCATTGTAAGACATCAGGTTAGTCATAGTTTCATAACTGTAATAAAATACCTGAGAAAAACAACTGAAAGTAGAAAAGATTTATTTTGGCTCACGGTTTCAAAGTTTTCATTCCATGGTCAGCTAGTTCCATTGGTATGGGCCTCTTGTAAGGCAGAGCATCAGGGTAGATGGAGAGGGAGTGGTGGAACTTAGCTGATCAATATCAGGTGCCTGAGAAACACACACAGAGAGAGAGAGAGAGAGAGAGAGAGAGAGACTAAGAGAGGAAGGAAGGACGAACAAGTACAAGATCTTTCATTTAAATGCATACACAAGGATCCACAACTTTCAACTAGGTCCTACCTATTACAGTTTCCATCACTTCTCAATACTATATTCAAATTATGAATTCTTCAATAAATTAATCCACAGATGAGATTAGAGACTTGATGATTCATTCACTTCCCCATGTGAACACTAGTGCATTAAGGACAAAGAATTTAATATGCCAGCCTTTGGGAGATATTTGAAATCAAAACCACAACAGGTATTATGAGAGTGGAAAGTTACTTGCTTATAATATTTAGAGGTAGGGCTTGGGGGAGATGATTAAGATTATGTAAAATCATGTGGATGGATCCCTGGGATGGGATTCCTGTGTCTATATATGATGAGGGAGAGACATTATAACAAAAGATTATGTCTTTTGCCAAGTAATGTCCTGAATGACTTGGGACTCTGCCAGCAAATTACAAAATGTGGTCCTTCAAACTTAAACCAGAAATTTGAGATAAAATAAATCTCTTTTCTTTTTACCTCACACAGTTGGTGATATTATATTAGCAAAAGAAAATATAATAAGACTCTACCATCTAATTTACATATTTTATACACACACATATATAATTGTAAATATAAGCACACACACATGTAAATATATTTGTACTTCTTTACATATATTTTTAGAAATAGCCACTTTACAGGTATGAAAGCTAATATCATTTGGTTCATTCACCAAAAGTGTAAGTACCCTTTTCCCCAAGCTGGAATCATTAGTTCCTACAAAGGATAATGTTTGGGACAAAGAAGAAAGAGAAATAAGAAAGAAGAAAAATAAAGGAGGAAAGATGGAAGAGAAACCAGGCTACCTACAAGCACCTCTTGTTCCTGCCTGATTTGCCAAGACAAACCCGAAACATACCAATATGACACCTACCATCCAAAATGTCATTTTCACTAAGAAAAAAATAGTATGAAAAAAAAAGGCAGGAGTCAAAGAAGCATTAAAAGAAGGGGGTAAGGCTTCTAGGATATTTCATTAAACAACGAAGTAAAATAATTAATGCATGCTAAATACTTGGCCAAACTCCGCAGCAATGAGAATAATACTCCCTGATAAATTGATGTTGAAAAACAAAATTATGTGATGTTGAGTTCAAGAATCCTTTCAAATATGGTACAAATGAAATCACTGAACTCTTTTTCTACACTAAAACATATTATCTTTAGATGGACGATTTGTATACAACAGAAACTCATTTCTCATAGCTCTGGGGGAAGAAATGTCCATGATAACAGAGACAGGATACTCTCACAGAGGTCTATTGATCTCATTTGGCACCTTCTTGTCAGGTGTTCACATCATGTAAGGGGGCCAAAATGGCAGAAGAGATGGATGGCCCAAAACCTCTCTGAAGCTTCTTTTATGAGAGCATCAATTCCTTTGATGAGGGTGTGGCCACAAGACCTGATCAACTACCAGTGCCCTACCTCTTCATACCACAAACTTGGGTTTTAAGTCCCAATAAATGAATTTGGGAGGGACATATCATTATCATTACAGATGTTCACTGGAAGAAATAATAAAACCCTAAATTTCTGCATTTTTTTCCAGCTATTCTATTATGAAGTTTAATGGTTTCCACTGAATGCTAACATCTAGATCAGTAAAATCATTGGTTAAAACTCTCAAAGAGTCAGTGACTTCTATGATCTATTTGATCTAATACTAGGCTCTGGCCCTTACTTATACCTGATAAATTTGGGAAAACTATAAAATTATCAACAGTATGTGACACATCTAAAAATAAAACAAGTGCATATCTTATTCTTGCTTTTCATAAAAAAAAAGATTGTGTGAGAATGGATTTAAAATGTACATTGATTTTACTTATTGAAAATTCTGTGAAGTTATTTTTAAAGAAAAAGAGGGAAATAATTAAACAAAGGAAAATAAAACAAAAATCGCACCCTATTTTCAGGTACTCTATGTGTTCCCAACAGAACCCAAACATAATTTTGGTCCAAGAGAAAATTTTTCCGATTATAACTAGTATTCTCTGTCATCTGGACCCAATTGCAAATTATCTTTTCTATGATGTCTGTTCCTCCATGAAGATCGCACAGTACTTGTAAAACCCTTTATTGCAATAGCTAATACATAGTGTTATGGGTGTTATGAGAGTCTTTCAAAATGATTTAATGGCAAGACAGCATTTCTGATTAAGTTGTAATGTTATTTCCTCCTGATTGGTGTCATTTGTTAAAATTTCTTTAAAAGAAATATTCCTTTGAGAGGCTCATTAGGATCTAACTTTTAGCAAATTGATTATGCACAATTAATTATTTAGTTCCCTTACACATTGTGTCTGTCTGGGGTAGCAAATAAATCATTTTGACAATACATAAAAATTAAATTGCAGTCAGAAAGAAACAAATATATATTGCCCTGTGATCTAATTAAGTGTAAAATAAAGGAAAAAAAAAACATCCATTTATATTTATGTGTGATACACACAGAAACACACACATATACATAAAGAATCACTTATATTCACAAGATCAACTTAGGTTATCACATTGGACAGTCTTATATTAGTATTCTCAGACTTCTATGGCAATCATTTTAGGACATTACTAACTCCTTCTAGCATGTCTTTAAACACTCTTCAAGCCTTTACTCATTTTCTAGTACCAAAACTGCCTCCTCATTCTTAAGTATTTTTTTATAGTAGCAGTCTCATTTTGAATAACAATTCTACCTTAGTCATTTTGAGCTGCTTTAATAAAATATCATAGACCGGGTAGCTTGAACAACACATTTCTAAAGGCTAGTGATTTCAAGTTCAAGGTACCATGTACCTGGAGACTGGTAAAGGACTTTCTGTTTTGAAAAAGTCTTTTGAGTTTGCTATATTCTTACTTGGTAGGGTAAGTAATCTGTATGCAGGAGGGGAGAAGTCTGATCTCATCTAACCTCATCATGGACGCTCCAACCACATGACTTCATCAGAACTTGATTATCTCCCAAAGATCCCAGGTCCAAATCCCATCACTTCCAAGATCAGGGCTTCAACTTAGGACTTTTGTGAGAAAACAAGCATTCAGTCTACAGCATAGACAAAATTTGCATGATTTGGTCTGAATAATTAATCTGATACCCTAACCAAAAGAAGTATATTTAAAGTGTAAAGTATCTTGGATTCTACAGTAAATGTAGGAAAGTTCAAAGCCATATATATTAAAAATTAAAATGCTCTAGGAGACTTCTGTGAAATGCTGGTCCTTGTTTCCTTCCTTCACTCTTCTTCCTTCAATGTAAGATGACTTTCAGAATTCTGGTCAAAGGTGATTTCTCTCTTTCTATGTCTCTTGAAACTCAAGGTGTTTTTTAAAATTTTTTTCTTGAAATAAATTTTTAGTTTTACTCATATGATTACTCTAACATTTTTCCTATCTCCAAATATTATTGTTTATAATAAACAATATATATATATGTATATTATATATATATATATATGATTTATGTATAAACATTTTTTAAAGTATTAAGAAACTGATATAATATTTTCTGATTTATTGTATGTTTCTCATATGGGCATACAAGACAAAAACCAAATACAAAATCACTTGAATTATAATAAATATTTTATTAAAATTTTCTACCTAAACATCTTATTCTTTATGAAGATATTTCTGGGCCAAGAATTATGGCGGATGTTTTAATCCCCAAAATTTAGGAGATTGAAGAGGGAGTCTGCAAGTTGAAGGTCAGCCTCAGCAACTTAGCAAGACTATCTCAAAATTTAAAAGTCAAGGGGAATTAGAGGGTATAGCTCAATGACAGAGAGTCCCTGGGTTCAATCCCCAGTACCACAAGAAAAAAATAAATCAAATTTAGTTTGTTTAATATCAAAATCATCCTCTTTTTTTCCTCTTCCCCTTTCTGCTGGATCTACAAAATCAGAAGCATTTCTCTATTGTTTGTCTTTTTCCCACTGAATTTTTGTATAACTCAGACTCAAAGCCAGGAAAAATTCAAGACTTATTCACATATCCAATCCAATTAAAAAGCAACTCAATAATTTCCTCTTTCTCATGTGACCCTACTATTTCTCTTCCACATGGCAATTTAGATGGTATATGATTCATTGTGTTTTATCTATCTCTCCATCTCCATACAGGATCCTCTATCTCCCATTCCATACTCCAAACAATGCTCTTGGGCTTATAGAAATCTAACGCATATTTTAAGATTCATTCATTTTTATTATATATTATTTAGATTTGAAAATGTCTCCCATAGTCTCTAAAATTCCCTTTTGCCATGAACTTATTAAAAATAATTGGTAAATACTATCTTGCAAATTCTTAACATGAATATAAGTTCATTCGAGGAAATAATCCAATGTTAGTCACCTTTATAATCTACAAATTGACTTTTATGTCACAAGTTTTTTAGAATACTTGAAAAAGAAAATTTTAAAGTTTTTAAAAGTAGCAATGTAAGAACTGCATTGCTACTTTGCAGGATATTTGAGAGTAAATTTCAAAATTTTTAAAAGTTAAATTGGTGCAATTTATATAAGATTGCATTCAGTATAAGAAGAGCACCACTTAATCTTTATTTTAATCTAAAAAAAGGTTATTGTTATGCCAATTAAATTGTCCTACAAACATCTTCCTGGATAATTGGGTTTTCAAAACAAGGCAATAGCTTTCTAGTTGAGATAACATACTGACTAAAGCCTTTCTTTCTCTCTGAAAATGAAATTCTCTACTGTGTACAGTTACCAACAAACTGAGTAAATATTAGACACGGTGAGAAGCCCAAACTGTATCAAGACAATACTGTATTAAATTTACTCACTGATTACCAGGGGGCCTATAATTTCTCCTTCAACTGAGTCATCATGTGACTTGATCAATGTTACACAGTCATTTTGTAAAACATTAAGAAATTGATATAATGTATTCTGAATTATTGTATGTTTCTCATACGGGCATGGAAGACATAAAGCCGTTATGCAATCACTTGAATTCTAATAAATGTGACATAACCTGAATGGATAAAAGATGACCTTTTCAGTAAGTGATGCTATACTGATGGTTGTATGGGATTATTGTGAATTTTGACTCCATATGATACACAAAAATCATTTTCAGATATTTGGGATTAAAAAGGGTTTTTTTAAAAAAAGTTCTGCACAAGAAAATTTAGAACTTTTTTTTTTTTTCTTTTTGTACCAGGTGTTGATCTCAGGGGCACTCAACCCCTGGGCTACATCCCCAGCCCTTTTAAAAAATATTTTATTTAAATAAGGCCCATGCTAAATAAGATCCACACAAGGAATTTAGAACATTTAGAACATTATATCCTTTGGGAATATAAAAACATTTCTCCAACAGGATAACAAAATGTCTATGCATTGTTAAAATTGAGAGCTTTCTTCAAAAACAGTAATTTTAGAGAAAGAAGGCAAGTGACATACTGATAAAAAGACTTGCAATAGATATAATTGACCATATCCTATCACACAGAAAGAGACAGAGACAGAGAAACAGAGAGAGAGGGAGGAGACACCATGGAATGCACAACAATCTTGGGCATTTACAAACAGAAAGTCTGAATGACCCATGATCATATGAAAAGATGTTTGACCTCACAAAGAACATGCAAATTAATGCAATAATGAATATAGGGCTCATTCACTGGAATTTCTAAACCAAAGTGAATGATGGTTTGATATATTGGTGAACACATGGAACATCTGGAACTACAAATAAGATAATGGCAGTAATACATTGAAAGTTTATCAGGAAATATGTACTAAAGTTTTTTTTTGTTTTGTTTTGTTTTTGTGTGTGTGTGTGTGTGTGTGTGTGTGTGTGAGAGAGAGAGCATAATATGGCCTCCAAATTGAACTTATAAGCATTTCCTAAAATATGAGAAAATATATTCGAGAAAAGACATGCACAAGAAAGATCATAACAACATTATCCTACATGATCCCTAAGAGGAAACAAGCTAAATACCCATCAACATACAATGTATTAAAAATAAGTTTTTTTTAATATGCAATCCAACAAGACTAACTCTATAGCAATGCAGGTAACAAAGTACTTTTAGAAACAACAGCATGAAATAACCTCAGGAAAGAGCTGGGTAAAAGTACATAGACTCAAAAGGGTCAAAATGGAATTAATGCACTTACCAAATATCTAGTTTTAGTGAAACATTGGAATACACAACACTTACATAAAGAAATTAAATTCATTAACAGAAAAAGGTTAATTCATTAGCAAAGGCTATTTAAAACAAAATAAAATAAATGACCATGTTTTGGTATTACCACTCTTTGATCTCCTAATTTTCTGTCTTTATTATATATCATTTTTTAACTAAAATCACATATTATCAATGGGGAATATTCCATACTTCTTCTAATACCAATGTGTATTTCTTGTTAAGAATTTAGTCATTTTACAATGCAAAATAAGACTGCATAGATATATGTATCTATGAGCTTTTATATTGAGCTCTTCTTAAAATTAAAAAAAAGATAAATATATGCCATATGTGGATATAGTACTTCAATTTCAAAATTAATTTCTTGATGAACTCTTAAGTCGCCTGTTCAAGTACAAATGAAGTAAATATTTAAAGCCACCAGAGTAATATCTGACCTCTATCTCCCTTAAAATGTAGCCTGTTTGACCTAGGTTCTTATTTTGTGAGGTTGTGAGACACATTTCCCTAATGTGGCTTTGTTCTCTCTTGTTCTCATTAATGAAAAAGGTTTACCTAATACATTAATCAGTGAACACAAATGATACCCACTGGCAATGAGAAAATATCTGTGGTCTTATAAAATGTGCTTATTATTAATGGTGTTTTGCTGGTTACTACAATTAGGCATGTGTGAAAATTTCAAAAGTGACTTATGATGATTAATTTTTCAGATAGCAAGCCCTCCTGTCTTCTTTATAAATGAGGAGAGCCTAAGATTTATAGATGTTGAACAACTTCTCCAAATTCACAAACAAAAAGTGAAAACAAAAGGAACAGGCTGTGTCCATGTGCTCAAACTTTCTACAGGAAAAAGACTTGAAGGAAATAACCACACAAGAGACAGAGATACCTTTTTCTTATTTTATCCTTGATTTCTAATTTCATTCCATTATGATCTGATAACAATGTAAGAAACAAACTTCAGTGAAATCATTTTCAGCCACAACCTCATATCCAACATATCTCAGTCAATGATTTTTTTAAATATATATTTTTTTAGTATTGATAGACCTTTATTTTATTTATTTATATGTGATGCTGAGACTTCAATGCATGCCTCACACATGCTAGGCAAGCACTCTACCACTGAGCCACAACCTCAGCTTCAGTCAATAGTTTCTAAGTGTCTAGCAATGTAATGTTAATCAGAGAAGAGAATGAACTTGTGTCACAGGAACGTAAGTAGTGAGAGAATGAAGCAAGAAATGCACAGATTTCCTTGAAAGACTTTTGATTTATCATTTAAGCTAATGCAAATTTTGCATTGTAACCTAGAGCTACCCATGATTCCTTTTGATGTATTATGTGTGAAATTTTTCACCAAAAAGAGTGATCTAGGTGTATTGATAATCCAACAGCAATGTAGTCTCTAACTATAGTCACTGGAAGTGAGAGATACAGGCCTTCCAAAACAAAAACTTACCAATTAATAATGTCTTGTTCTCATTTAGGTCCAGCATATTACGAACAGTTACTATAGCCTAGACTTATTTTAGGCTACAAAATTGTGAAGGCAGAGACATCAGAAAACTTGAAGTTCAGGGCATCTTCTGCAGCTGCCTTCACTTGTCCGAGTAATAGTTTTTCAAGTATAAAATGAAAATAATGAAGTTAACTTTTACAGGGCTATCACAAGGGCTAACAGGCAATAGTATTTATATATGTGAAAGAGTTTCTAGAAAGTCCAAAGTGACATGAATATGTAGGATTCCTTCATGATTTATTCATTTGTTATGCACAGGGTATAGATGCTAAGGATATAATTGTGCACTAAATAGTAAACATTCCCTGCCCTCATAGTACTTACATTCTACTAATAATAGGAAATTAAAAGTTAATTATATTTATTATGTATGAATGTTTTGTCTGCCTGGATATTTAGACAGATATTATACTACCTGACATCCATGGAAAAACAAAGAAAAATGCAAAGCCCATCTTCCTTTAAAATTAATGACAGTAATAGCTTAACATGTATTGGGTATGGTATTAAGGATTTTACATGGACTACTTATTTTAACTTATAACACTTTAAAGTAGGCTAGTTTTTCTGGTATCTGGACATACTAAATACTAGAAAGGAATTCAAACAGTCATCTTCTATTATTCTTATTTTAAAAGTATGTTTCAGAGAGAAATATTTGAATACTCATAAAGTAGTTGCATGTTGAAAGCATGCTACTCAGTAACTAGGAAAGCATGAGAGTGTGGTACACATCTCATGCAGTCACATCTAAGTGGCTTTATTATTCTATTAGAAAAGAATAAGTAGAAACCCCAGTTCAGCAACTAACTGACTATGTGATTTTGAGAAAAACACTTAAATTTCCACTGTCAGTTCTCATCTTCCTGTTGAGATTATTATTAAAGTGCAATAGGGGTCTAGTATCCAGCATATATCTTGTATAGAGGGAAGATCAGTGGAGTAGAATTAGAGAAAGACAGGGAGGGAGGAAGGAAGCAAAAGGGAAAGAATTATGGACTAATTCGAACAGAACTATGTTGCATACATATGTGAACCTACCAAAGGGAATACCTTCTTTATGTCTATGTCTAAAGTACCAATAAAAAATAAAGAAATAGAGAAGTGAGAGGAATATCAATAGAAACAAGGATATATTCAAGGGGGAGGGAGGAGGAGAAAGGAGAGAAAGAATAGAGATTGAAATCAAATTCCATACATGTATAATTACATCAAAAGGAACCCAAATAACTATATATAAACATAATGCTCTAATAAAAAAAGATATCTTGTAGCTCAGAGGCAGGTAAGAAAATCCAATTTAAAAATAGGGAAAGGTCTCGAACATTCCATTCCAGGAGGAAGCTATACAAAATTGAAAGCAAGCATATGAAAAGATGATTAGCAACATTAATCATTAGGAAAATGCAAATCAAAACGAGAATGAAATGTCACTTCATAAGCGCTAGTATGGTTATAATTATGAAATAAGATAATAAGAAGTATTGGAAAGAAGGTGAATAAATTGGAACATGGGATAAAGAGCTCTCTACAGTGATGAAAGCAAAATTGCTCAGCCACTGCAGAAAACAGGCAGTTACTCAGCAGTTTGAAAAGAATTGCCACTTGATCACTTGATCATAGGTACATGTTCAAAAGAACTTAAAAGGGGTGTTCCAAAAAAAAAAAAAAGAAAGAAAAAAACACTTGTACATAAGTGTTCATACTCCCACAATAAACCACAAGTGGAAATAATAAAAATGGCAGTGCACTGGTGAATGAAAAAAGTTTTTTTTTTTCCATGCAATGGGATGTTATGAAACCATAGAAAGGAATGAAATATTGATAGATGAATCAACATTAATGAGCCTCAAAGACATTCTGCTAAGTGATATAAGCCAGGCACAAAAGGACACATGTCTTTAACTTCATTTACATGAAATATTTAGAATATGCAAATTCATAAGGATAAAAGCAGATATGTGGCTTC
Organism: Marmota marmota marmota; assembly: GCF_001458135.2. NCBI lineage: Eukaryota > Metazoa > Chordata > Mammalia > Rodentia > Sciuridae > Marmota > Marmota marmota. The sequence continues at coordinate 48,503,027 of NW_026000174.1, read as the reverse complement.
CAGGAAGAGCTAAAGGGAGTAACTGCTTAAGAGATACTGAGTACCTTTCTGTTTGGATGACCATGTCCTAGAACTGGACAGTGCCAAAGGCTGATCACATTATGAAAATGCTGTGTCACTGAATAGGTCATTTATATTGGTAAAATAATTATTTGTTATGTAAATTTTACCTTTTAGAGTGATAAAATAGTATTTTATATGTAAAGTATCTGCTACACATAATAATCTATAACTATTATCTTTAGTGTACTCTAATTATTACATGGGAAATAATATTGACAGTTATTTGCTATCATATAAATATTTTGGCATGATTCATTTTTTGATGAGCTTACCTGAATTAGCTCAAAATTTTAATAGTTCTCTATAGAACTTTGAAATATGCATTATGTGCACTAAAAATGGCCAGCATAAAAAAACGTAAGGGAAAGTAATCTGCTTATGACTGAATATAAATTTATTAAAAATCAGACATTGAAATTCCTCTGTGACATGAAGCTGTTGTACGAAACAGTAATAAAACTGATGTGGAAATAATAGTACTCAAAGAAATTCCCATGTATTTTTTTTTTGAGGCTTTTGTAAATGGGGTAGTTTTCCTTGTTTCACTTTCTAAGGATTGGCCACTGATATACACATATGCCATTGATTTATGAGTGTTGATTTTATATCCTACTAATTTGCTGAATTCATGTACTAATTCTAGAAGTTTTCTGGTGGAATTTTTAGGGTCTTCTAAGTTTGGAATCATATCATCAGCATATTTGCCAATTTGAGTTCTTCATTTTCTATGTGTATCCCTTTAATTCCTTTCATCTAATTGTTCTGGCCAATGTTTCAAGAACTATGTTAAATAGAAGTGGTAAAAGAGAGCATCCCTGACTTGTTCCAGTTTTTAGAGGAAATGCCTTCAATTGTCCTTCATTTAAAATGATGTTGGCCTGGGGCTTAGCATAGATAGCCTTTATGGTGTTGAATATATTCCTGTTATCTCTGTTTTTTCTAGTGTTTTGAACATGAAGGGGTGTTGTGTATTTTGTCAAATGCTTTTCTGTGTCTATTGAGATGATCATATGATTCTTATCTTTAAATCTATTAATGTGGAAAATTAAATTTATTGATTTCCATATGTTGAACCAACCTTGCATCCAAGGGATGAATCTCAATTGATCATGGTGCACAATCTTTTTGATGTGTTTTGTATTCAATTTGCCAGAATTTTATTGAGAATTTTTGCATCTATGTTCACGAGAGATATTGGTCTGAAGTTTTCTTTCTTTGATATGTCTTTGCCTGGTTTTGGAACCACTGTGATATTGGCCTCATAAAATGAGTTTCCAAGTGCTGCCTCTTTTTCTATTTCCTGAAATAAATTGAACAGTATCGATATTAGTCCTTCTATAAAGGTCTTGTAGACCTTGGCTGTGTATCCATCTGGTCCCGGGCTTTTCTTGGTTGGAAGATTTTTGACGGTGTCTTCCATTTCATCACTTGAAATTGATCTGTTTCCAATTGTGTATATTATCCTGATTCAATTTGGGCAATTCTATGATTTAAGGAATTTGTCGATGCTTTCAATATTTTCTATTTTATTGGAGTACAAGTTCTCAAAAAAATTTCTAATTATCTTCTGTATTTCCATAATGTCTGTTGTGATAATTTCTTTTTCATCACAAATGTTAGTAATTTGAGTTTTGTCTCTCCTGCTCTTAGTTAACATGGCTACAGGTCTATCAATTTTATTTAAATGTATTTATTTTTTTAAAGAACCAACTTTTTGTTTTGTAATTTTTTCAATTGTTTCTTTTGTTTCAATTTCATTGATTTCAGCTCTGATTTAAATTATTTCCTGTCTTCAACTGCTTTTGGTGTTGATTTGTTTTTCTTTTACTAGAGCTTTGAGATATAATGTTAAGCCATTTATTTGTTGACTTTTTCTTCTCTTAAAGAATGAGCTCAAAGCAATAAACTTTCCTCTTAGAACTGCTTTCCTAGTGTCCAAGAGATTTCAGTATGTTGTATGTGTGTTCTCATTCACCTCTAAAAATTTTTTAATCTCCTCCTTGATGTTTTCTGAAACCCATTGTTTATTCAGTAGCATATTATTTAGTCACCAGTTGTTAGAGTAGCTTTTATTTCTTATTTTATCATTGATGTTTAATTTCATTCCATTATGATATGATAGAATACAGAGTAGTATTTCTACTTATTTTTATATTTGCTAATACTTGCTTTGTGGCATAGTATTTGGTCTGTTTTAGAGAAGGATCCATGTGCTGCTGAAGAGAAACTGTATTTTCTCCTTGAAGGATAAAATATTATATATATATATATCAGTCAGGTATTAAGTTATTGATTATATTATTGAGTTCTATACTTGCTTTGTTCAGCTTTTGTGTGGAATACCTAATGGATAGGCAGAATTAATATTTCAAAAGCATTATTCAGAGTTAATGCAATTCCAATCAAAATCCCAATGACATTCTTCATAGAAATAGAAAAAGCAATCATGAAATTAATCTGGAAAACGAAGAGACCTAGAATAGCTAAAGCAATCTTTAGCAAGAAGAGGAAAGCAGGTGGTATCACTATACCAGAATTTAAACTATGCAACAGAGCAATAGTAACAAAAATCCCTGGCATTGGCACCAAAACAGACTGGTAGAACAATGGTACAGAATGGAGGACACAAAGACTAACCCACAAAATTATAATTATCTTATATTAGACAAAGGTGCCAAAAAGTGATATTCATTGGATAAAAGATAGCCTCTTCAACAAATGGTGCTGCAAAACTGGAAATCCATATGTAAGAAAATGAAATTAAACCCCTATCTCTCGCCATGCGCAAACTCAACTCAAAATGGATCAAGGACTTAGATATAATACCAGAGACCTTCATCTAACAGAAGAAAAAAGTAGGCCCTAATCTTCATCTTGTGGGATTAGGCCCCAACTTCCTTAATAAGACTCTTTGGCACAAGAATTAAAATCATGAATCAATAAATGGGATAAACTCAAACTAAAAAGTTTCTTCTCAGCAAAAGAAATAATCTGTGAGATGAACAGGGAGCCTACAACTTGGGAGCAAATCTTTACCCCTCACACATCAGATAGAGCACTAATCTCTAGAGTATAAAAAGAACTCAAAAAGTTAAACACCAAAAAACCAAATAACTCAATCAATAAATGGCAAAGGACCTGAACAGACACTTCTCAAAAGGAAATATGCAATCAATCAACAAATAGATTAAAAAAATGTTCATCATCTCTAGCAATTTGAGAAATGCAGATCAAAACCATTCTAAGTTTTCATCTCACTCCAGTCAGAATGGCAGGTATTATGCATACAAACAACAGTAAGTGTTGGCAAGGATGTGGGGAAAAAGGTACACTCATAAACTGCTGATGGGACTCCAAATTGGTGCAACCAATATGGAAAGCAGTATGGAGATTTTTTGGAAAATTGGGGATGGAACCACCATTTGACCCTGCTGTGCCTTTCCCCATTCTATACCCAAAGGACTTAAAAACAGCATACTGCAGGGATGCAGCCACATCGATGTTCATAGCAGCACAATCCACAAAAGCTAAACTATGGAACCAACCTAGATGTCCTTCAATAGACAAATGGATAATAAAAATGTGGCATACATACACAATGGAATATTACTCAGAAATAAAAGAGAATAATATCATGGCATTTGCAGGTTAATGGATGAGTTACAGAAGATAATGCTAAGTGAAGTTATCCAATACCAAAAAAAAAAAAAAAAA